>NC_138056.1:25110404-25197904 GCF_964194185.1 Rhinolophus hipposideros
CAAAACAAAAAATACAAAAAAACAAAAAAAAATAAAAGTAGTAGTTTTTGGAGAAAAATCTTTACATCCTTTAGGTAGGCAAAGATTATAGCACAAAAAAGTATGAACTAAAAAAACCAACCAAACAAACAAAATTAAATATACCTTATCCAAATTTGTTAAAAAAAAGTCTGCTCTTTAAAAGATACATTAATAAAAGGAAAAATCTAGCCAGACTGGGAGTAAATATTCAGAAAATGCACAAGTGATGAAAAATTTGCATTCAGAGTGTATAAAGAACTCAGTAAGAAAAGTCAAAAGATTTGAACAGACATTTTACTAGAAAAGACATAGAAATTGACCATAAGCATATAAAAAGATGCTCAACATTATTAATCATCAAAGAAATGCAAATTAAATCCACACTGAGTTACCATTACACATACATTAGAATGGCTAAAATTAAAAAGTGACAATACTAAATATTGGTAAAAATCAGGAACTACTTGAAATCCCAAGCTCAGCTAGTGAGAGTGCAATATGATGCAGCCACTTTGCAAACCAGTTTGTCAGTTTCTTATAAGGAAACATACACTTACCACACATTCTAGTAACCCCTTTCTATGTGCAGTTAAGTCCTCACTTTGTGTTGATCACTTTGTGTCGATAGATTCTGTGACTTCAAGAGAAATGACGTATGGTGAAACCAGTTTTACCATAGGCTTATTGATATAAATAAGAGTTTAGTTCCTATGGCATCTCATTAACGTTATAATGAAACAACGTTGACTAAAATGATGTTGTTTGGGGACCTGCTGTATTCACCCAAGAGAAATAACACATGTCAACACAAAGACTTCTAGATGAATGTTCAGTAGCTTTAGTCATAATAACCCCCCAAAAGTCCATCAACAAGTGAATGGATAAATAAACTGATATATTTGTACCAAAGAATACTGTTCAGCAATAAGAAGAACAAGTATACAGACGGTGCCACAAAAAAATATATGTATTTTAATTACAAAAACTGTAATTAATTGTAATACTCAATACAGGAAAAAGCTGTATTAATTGTAATACTCAGTATATACTGATAACAAAGATGAATACAAGTTGCATTTGACTTCTGCAATGACAAGAGGTGCTCAAAATGGTTACCATCAGCATCCAGACACTTCTGAGTAAGGTGAACTACTGCTAGAGCCCTGATAATATCTCTTAAAATGTGTATACATCTTTTTGGCACCCCTGGTATATTGTGATAAATGGAAGAAGAGAGATATAAAATAGTACATGCTATATGATTCCATTTATATGAAACTGTAGGACAGATAAAACTATTATCTATTGACAGAAAGCAATCAGTTGTTGCCTGGGGCAAGGGGTACTGAATAGTGATTGGGAAAGAGCATGGAGAATTTTAGAGAATAATGGAAATAATCTATACCTTGAGTGTGGTGGTGGTCACACAGACACATTTTTCTACATATTTTACATTGAACTGTACACTTAAAATGGATAAAGTTTATTTCATGTAAATTATACATCAAAATAGATTTAAAAACAAACAAAAATAACAATATGATTAGAATTATAAAAATGTAAAAGTAATCTGTGCTATTTATTTTTAATAAGAGATCAGTTAAGGATAAAATATCCAAGAAGTATGTATTAATAGATTATTTAGAAAATCTCTGGTTATCTACTTCTCATTCACATTTTAATAATAAAATGCCAGAATACCTATATATCAAATTCACAAGAAAAAATTGCTTTTACAAATCATAGTCATGTTCATTACTAGTAAGGGCAAATAACTAGATTTAACGTGCATTCTGTCACCACTTTTATGAGAATAAGACAAATAACAGCCCAATAAATTTATCTCCAGGATTTATTCAGAAAAATAAATTTAAGCTACGTAATAAGATGGGTACAAGTTTAGCCCAATCTCCTGGCATCTTCGGGTTAAAATAATGATCATAATTTTTATTATAAGTCATTATAAAATGTTGGTGTTAGCAGAGAGTTATGCCATGTATATTTCATTATATTTTAGTTCTTTGAAAATTTATAATGTATTTGACAGTCTTTCAGTTAGCAGGAAAAAAGTCTGTAAAAACAGATTCCCTTTCTGAAAGTATTCATGATAGATTGTAGTTCTCTTCTACTGAACAAGTACAATGAATTGCCAAAGGTGAAATATTTTTAGTAATCCAATGAATTAATTTCATAATCATCCATTCATTTTCAGTTTTCAGCTTGCTGAATTTCTTTAAAAAATTTTCTCTGGCTTCTTAATTAAATGGTTTGCTTGTTATGTTTAAATAGTGAATACTGTTGTAAAATACAAATACTCATTGAGTTAACTGAAGCATTGTTTCTCATTTGAGGAACCTGAGCCAAAAACATTTTTTCTTTCTATTCATTAGGATGACTTTAGCTGCAAATAACAGAAATCCTGATTTAAGCGGACTTAAGCAAAAAGGAAGCAAGAAATCCAAAGACAGGGCAGTTCCAAGAATAGTCCGATAGGATTCCAGTTATGTTCTCTATCATTTTCTGGATTTTATGCTCTTTTATATGTTGGTTCCAGGATGGCTACTGCACAGCCAACTACAACTTTGTCCAGAGGCAGAAAAGGAAAATTTTGTCCTGTGACTGAAGAAGCCTTTCCTAGAAGGCCCTTCTCCTGTCTCATTGCCCAGATTAGATTATGCGTCCATCCCGAAACTGACAAGGGACATAGGACCACCGTAATTAACTTAGATCAATCAAGATAATTGTAGCCTTCCTTATATCAAAAGGGGGAAGTGTGAACCCTTAAAATGAGGAGAGCAGGGTGAAGTAGAGAATGGATATTGGGAAGGCATCCAAGAGTATTGCTATCAATGTGAACAAGGTTTCTTATTTTATTTCCTAAGGACAGTACATGATCAGTGCTCTGGTACTAAAAAGAATTAGTTTTATTTGAAATTCTTTTTCTAGGATTACACATACTTTAGTTATAGCATAATTTTATAAAATTAATCAGAAACTTTATTTGCTAAGTTTGTAAGGCTCTCAATGACGATGTAAAATGCATGATGAAATGAGTGTAAATTAGGTATAATATATATTAACTTTCACTCATTCATTAATTCATGATATTTTAATGTCTGCCAAGCACCTGGATGAGTGGTGAGAGAAACCAGTCATGGTCCTGTTCTCATGGAGCTTTTCGTCTAGTGGTGGAACGAGACGTGTAAAATAGCCCCAGTACTAAATGTGAAGTAGGTGGCATAAGAAAGTGTTCTGAGAAGAGACAAGCAGGGCTTATTTGGGTCCATGTCGAGGACACAAGCAGTATGCACAGCATATGAAAAGACTCCATGGCAGTGAACAGGGTGAATGAAGTCCATGAACTGAAAGGTCAGTGTATGAGGAAGAGACAGGCTGGGTAGGACAGGTTAGAGATTTTTGCCACCCTCCCACCCCCCAAAAAAGTAGTGAGGAATCACGTAAGGAGTAGTTAGGAGTAGTAGTAGTAGTTAGGGGTAGAAGAGAGTATAACTAGATTTATGTTTTTGAATAGAGCACTTTGGTGCTCAGTGGAGATCAAATTGGTTGGGCCAGGTAGATACAGCGAGACTATTAGTTAACTGTTGCCAGAGTCCTGGTGACAGGTGATAATAGCTTGGACAAGGGTGTGGTCATAGACATGGAGAAAGTAGGTGGATTTCTAAGATTTTTAGGAGATAATAAAAATCAACAAACCTTGATAATAGCTTGGGTACATGAGGTGAGGGACAGTGAGGTGTTGAGGATTTTAAAGATGACGTTGAGGTTGCTGGCTTCCACATCTTGTAGACACAACAAGTTGTAAGTTGCATGTGTGTAGATGGAAGATGAGACATTGGGGCACTGATTAGATTGCCTTGAAAGAACTTACAGGGAGGCAGAGGGTTAGGACTGCTCTTGAACTCCAGTGAATGAATAGAGGAGGATGAGCCTATGAAAAAGAGAAAAAGCAGGAGAAAAATTAGTGCATTGTTATATTGCAGAATTCAAGGGAACAGAGGGTTTAAAGAAAGAGGAAGTGGTCAAATGTTTTTCAAAGGTCAAAATAAAGGAGAATGGAGGAAATGTCCTTTGGATTTGTCAACGTGGTGGTCATTGGTAATCTTTGTGTGATTTGTTTTAGTAAGATGATACTGAAAGCCAGACTGGAGTGGCCTGAGAATGATTGGGAAGAAAGGAAATAGAAGCACGGAGCAAGAGATTTCATTGTGAAGTGGAGTAGCTAGAGGGAGATGTGGGTTAAGGGAGGATTTAGTAGTTAAGACAGGGAAGAGTTGATCATGTTTAAGTGCCAGTGGGAAAAATCTAGTTGTGGAGTAGTTGAATGAATATACATGAGAGAAAAGAAATGATGGAAAACATATACTGCTTTAAAAGCTGAGAGCAAATGTAATTGAAAGCATAGGTGGGGTATTGGCCTTAGATAGGAGCAGGGACTCCTATAATTAGATGGAAAAAAAGAAAGGATAGGTGTAGAAGTAAGTAGGCTTGTGACTTTGGTAGCACGACAATGAGGCTTCACTTTTCTCTGTGATGTAGGAGGTCATACTATCTGCTGAAAATGAAGAGGGAAATAGGGGAGGGGAGGCTGGGTGAAGAAAAGCAGAGCACCAATGATTTGAAACATTGATTGTGGCAAGGGAAGAGAGATTTGACCAAAGGAGTGAAGTAGAAGTGACTGGGCAGTATCGAGTCAACACGGAGGTTGGTGACCAGTAATGTTGACATGTTTTCATGCGTGTGAGTTTCTCCAGGAGCACCAGGCTTCTTGGTGTGTGCACAGAGAGTGGAGAGTAAGAGTCACCCAGAGAGAGGATTTTTGTGGCAAAGCTTATCCATGAATGAGGAAGAATGACGGGAGTGAGGAAAGATGGTGCATTTGAATGTCAGAATCCTCAGGGAGACAGGGTTTGTTTGTTTTGTTTATTCAATAAGAGAGTTGGGGAGAAATTATCTAGAAATAGAGTTGTAAGTAACACCACTTTCCCAAACTTGACATTGTGTGATATGAGAGAATAAAATCCCACCACTTGAGAGGGCTCTGGGGAAATTAGTGAACTTAGGTAAAAGCCCAGTTTCATTTAGAAGACATGAGGGTCTAGTCAATTTAGTGTATTTTCAGAGTGCACAATGCAAAGGTTTTAGACATGAGTGAAGGCGTGGAGGCCAATGTATGAGGGGAAAGAAAAACTAGAAGTTATGTGAATGATGACACAGTAGACCAGGAGCAGGCAAACGTTTACTCTAAAGGGGCAGACAGTAAATATTTTTGGTTTTACGGATCATAAGTTCCCTTGGAACAACTCAACTCTGTTGTTGTAGCATGAAAATTCCCGTAGAAAATCTGTATGTGAACAGTGTGGCTGTTTTCCAAGAAAATTTTATTTCTGGGTACTAAAATTTCACATCCCATGAAAGTGCAACAAAATATTATTTTGATTTTGATTATCTTTTTAACAATTAAAAGTGTCCAAACAATTCTTAGCCCAATTCTTAGACCATACAGAAACAGGCTGTGGCCGGATCGCTGACGCCTGCTGAAGATAGCGTGTGGGAGGTGTGAATTGGGGCTTCCATTATGGACAATGATTCATAGAAACGTGTTAAAAGATGTCAAGGTTCTCTGTCTTTGAGGAGGATGACACTGTTGGATCTGATGGCTTGTAGACTTGGCTACTTGGCCTGCGGTGATGATGAGCTAATACTCTCTCACCTGGACTGTGGTCATGAGAAACCAAACCCAGAGGTCGTGGGTTGTGTAACCACACCACCGCCATGGTGGTTATTGCAGAAACCGAAAACTTTGCACAAGATGTGCTGGCAGCAGGAGTGCAGGGTGGAAAGGCTGGTTGTAAGGGGAGGGGGGTAAAAGGGTGGAGGTGACTCCCAGAACTGGAAAACAAATCGATTGAACTAAATAAGAGTTTGGGGAAAATCGCTCCCCAGGAGAGCCTGGTTTTCCAACATGATAGTTTTAAATTTCAGTATCAGAAGGGTTCTCTCCAAGCTAACCTGTAAGAAATCAACGAAATGTGAATTTGTAAAAGTAATATTTTATCAAGCTGAACAGGTACAGATTAGTGGAAATGGTATTTTAATTAACCTTCACATTACAAGAAGATGGCACCATTAAATATTTTTCATTTGTGAATTATAAGAAAGATCTTGTAAGTAGAGGCTTCATTTCAGGGCTTTTGTTAGAAATTTATATTGATACTAATTCATACCACTGATAATTTACCCCGAGAAATGATTACTAAAAGTTAGCATTGCTTAAACACTGTAAGGATCTTTCATCCTGAAAGTAGGAGAGTTTTGCTGATGCATTATTAATTTCTAGTATCTGATTTTCTAAATGACACTTTTTAAACTCATTTAACTCTTAAACCTTTTTTTACTGATGTTTTAGCACAATGAAACGAGGAATCTTTGACTTAGAAAGCCATGTAGTTTTCTTGACTGATTTTTTTAAGACTCAAAGGCAGCAATATTTGAAATAATTTTTGAAATCGTTGCAATTTTAGTTGAAATAAACGGGAAAATCTTTAAATAGCTCATATTTTACTTAGTTTAAATGGTAAATTGATATTTGAAACTTCACTAATAACTAGAGAATATAATTTGTACCAAAAGGCTTTCTTGCACTTTTAAACAATAGATTTGTAATATTTAGAAATGGAGAAAAAAACATGCAGAGTAGAAATATCAAGAATGTGGGGAGGGGTGGCTGGTTAGCTCAGTTGGTTAGAGCGTGGTGCTAATACACCAAGGTTGCCAGTTCAATCCCTACATGGGCCACTGCGAGCTGCACCTTCTTTAAAATAAATGAATGAATGGAATGAATGAATGAGTAAATAAATAAGTAAATAAATAGATAAATAGATAAATAGATAAATAAATGAGAATGTGGGGAACCTAAGGTGAAGGCTGCATCTGTTTAAGGTCTATGGGACCAACTGTAAATCCTTAATAGCATTCAGAGACAATGGGCAAGGGAAGAATGTGTACTGAATTATCTCCCAAGTATCTCTGTCCTTGAGGATGGTAGTGGTGGTATGTATTTAATATAGCCAGAGCTCACTGTGATAAAATTATTTTTTGTTTTTCTATATTCCTGTGTAGGTTTTAGACGCTTGCACCATAAGAATGAACCTAAATTCACCAGCCAGACATCTTTTTGATTTGTATGGCAGAAACATTAAAGATATTTCAAAAGGTGAGCGGCACAGATTTTCTGAACTATGTGATAATAATATTTCAAAAGGCATTTACATAATTTTGTTTTGACTTTATGCTTTTAAAAGGAAAAAAGATGTAATAAAATGGTTTAATTATAACGTAGAAAATATGTCTTTCTTATACAAAGAGAAATCATGAAAGGGCATTAGGATCTTGGGAATCTTTTATTTCAGCGCGTTTTAGTCCATTTGGGCTATTATAACACAAATACCAGCCTGAATGGCTTAACAACAAAGTTATGGAGGCTGGGAAGTCCAAGATCCAGGTATCAGTAGATTCAATGTCTGATGAAGGCGTGTTTCCTGATTACTAGACGGCTATCTTCTCACTGTGGTGGGAGGGGCAAGGGTGCTCTCTGGGGTCTCTTGTGTAAGGACGCTTATTCCGTTTAGGAGGGCTCCATGCTCATGACCTAATCACCTCCAAATACATCTCATTGGAGATTAGGTTGTTTTTTTTTTAAGGTTTTTTTTAAAATAGGGCTAACATACAATATTATATTAGTTTCAGGTGTACACCATAGTTATTCAATACTTATATACTTATATTACACCATGATAAGTCCAGCAATCATCTGACACTATACCACACTAGCATAATATTATTGACTATATTCCCCATGCTGTACATTGGATCTCCATAACTTACATGTTTTATACCTGGAAACTTGACCATCTTATTCCCCTTCACCTTTTCCCCATCTTTTAAAATTTTTCAATTGCAGTTGACATTTAATACTACTTTATATTAATGTCAGGTGTACAACATAGTGGTTAGACAGTTATATAATTTAAGAAGTGATGCCCCTGACTAATCTAGTACCCAGCTAGTTATACATGGTAATACATAGTTATTACCATATCATTGACTATATTTTCTATGCTTTGCTTTACATCCCCATGACTATTTTGTAACTACCAATTTCTGCTTTTTAATCCCTTCACCTTTTTCACCCTGTCCTCCAACCCCTCTCCCTTCTATCACCCCGATAAATCTAGTGCCCCTCTGACACCATACATAGTTATTACAATATTATTGACTATATTTCTTATGCTGTACCCTTCATCCCCATAACTACATGTAACAACCAATTTGTACTTCTTAATCCCTTCCCCTTTTTGCACCCTTACTCCCAACCCTGCTCCCATCTGGCAACCATCCAAATGTTCTCTGTATCTATGAATTTGTCTCTATTTTATTTATTTTGTTCTTTAGATTCCACACATAAGGGAAATCACTTTGTCATTGAGGATTAGGTTTTTAACATAAATTTGGGGGGACAAAATATTCAGTGTAGAGCATGGAGCAAGTTTAGGTTTTTGAAAAAAATTGGTGGATATTTTAGTAAGCCATACTTAAGAAACAAAAGCAATTGATAAATTTTGCATAATTTAACACACACTTTCTATAGTATACTGCTTTCAAAAGAAAAAATGAGAAATTGTGCTACTGTATGCTCAGATAAAGATTTTAAAATGTTTCGGTTATAATATAATATTGTATGTTAGCTATAATTTAATAAAAAATTTTAAGAAATGTTTTGGTTAACTTCTAGAGGTTTTGCAAAAGTTAAGATATGTGCTTTAAAACAATTTTATTGTATATCTGTCAAAATATGAGACCTCTGTCTATTTCTTTCTTTTTTTTTTACCTCTATTTCTAAAGGCACTTATTTGCTAGTCTCTGAAACCAAAAATACCATGAATTCCAGATTTGAGGTACTATTAAATTGCTATTGGTAGTAATTACTACTATTACTTTGCTTTTTTAAAAAATTGCTTTTTTTTTTTTACTTTAGTAGTAATTACTATTATTTTAATAGTGCTACTGTTAGCACTATTAAATGTGCTACCGTTATGGGCCTATCACTTAATCTAAAACTTAATTCCATATGCCGGAAGAGGGACAAAATATAAAGTGGCTACTTTAACTGCAAGACTAGATCCAGGCAATTTTAAGTGATTTTAGGATGTGGCCATGTTGGACACTCCCATTTGTTTCTAACATCCTTGCTTGTACTCTATAAAAGCAAACTTTCCTGTCTTTATCATCCTTAATTAACACTATTGAGTGATCAGTGTGGTATTTTTATATTTATTGTTTATAACTCCTAAATTTTTTACTAAGTATTATATGTGTGTGCATTTAGAAAAATAAATCTATTTTTCTTGATCATTTTTCATACTTGTATTAGATGTGATAATTATCTTTAATTTTATTAGGAATTTTTATTGAGGATTTCAAAGCATTTGTAGACAAACTACCCATTATCTAGAAGCATTAGTTGTTTGCCTGTAAGACATATGTAACACAAAGAATCCTCTCTTATGTATTTTTTGACAGAGTGGGGAAAGTATCATTATTAAAGTTGATTTCTTCTTTTTTGCTTTTTTGTCCTCTCCCTCATCATGCTGGCTAAAATTTTCTATGTGATAAACAATATTTTATAATCACTCTCAAGCTTGCACTAATAAAATAAATAACACATTTTCTTAAGACCCCATCTAGCTTTGAATTATTTCCAGCTCACCTATAATTTTAAATTTGAGTACATTGCTAGAATTGAAACTATAAGGAACCCTAGTTAAGATGGAAAATTTATATTTAGAAAGTTGATTTTTCCCCCCTCCCAAATGTGGTGTAACAGAATTACTTATCAAAACAGAAAATCTTTGACTCTGAGGGGTGATGTTTTGTGGATGCCAGAGGCATTCGGATTCATGCCTCATGCTTCACGTGTCTCAGAAGTGTGCTATTATCACATTTTAATGCATGCCTTGCTGTGTGTTTTTGCATACTTATGAAAGCTTATGCCAGCTGAAATTAGCCTGTGCAACTACTAACATGTGGAAGCATAACAAGTTCACTGGACTTAAAATACTTAAAGAAGATAATCCTATTTGAGGAACAGTTTGTAGCACCCTAATCACTTAACGTTAGGTTTTTACATTTCTTTTTTCTTTTGTTCGTTGGTATGATTTTGTGCATCAAATGATTGAGGTCCCTACATTTTTATGTTTGATGCTCTTCTGAACATCAACTTGGGAAAGGTCAACTGTTATGTGAAAGTTATCTTTTAATTTAAATAAGTAAATGCTAATACTTTGATTTGATATATAACTTTATTTTTTGCTTGCTTGCTTGCTCTGTATCAGATCAGAAAAAGTCATTTAAAAATGTCTACTGTTAAGATCATAGCAATTACTTTTTATTTATAAGTACCAAGAACTGAAAGTAACAGATAAACAAAATAAAATATCTTCTTCTCTCTGTTGCTACGTTTTCCAAATTAGATATACTTTCAAGTTTTCCTGGTGTGCTGTGGGAAATGAGCACGTGCCATGACATTAAACGACTTTTACTTCATCAAGTCTAGTAAAACCTTTAAAAACCAATAGTACTTGCAAATTGCTTGTACTTTTGGATTTCTAAACCATAGAGGATTTTTAACAAAGAAACGGGGCATGTTCTTTGTTGCGGCTCCTGTATAGATCTATTCTTTTTATAGACAACAACTACCCACTGGGTAAAATCACCGTATTCCTACATATGGTCTGTGAGGACATAATATATGCATGAAGAATGAATTCTGCAGTTCATGCTCAGTAACGCAACGGTTATGGGAAAAATGGGGGTGAGGAAGACCATTCAAAAATCTATGCGCCTTTAAAACCAGAATACTAACTACAGATAATTATTAACTTAGGAGATAAGGTAAACAGCCTGGGTAGGCACCTCAGAGTGCTACTTCAGAGGATATTAAAGCTGCACAAAAACAATAGTTTGTGAGACAATGCAGGTGGAAATCTACGGGAGGTTTCAGCCTGTGGGCCTTCCTTTAAGAATGTCACCGGAGAAGCAAAACTCCCACAGAGTCATGAAAGACTGGGAGTACACCTTTCTGGGAAGAGAACCCTAGTGCAGCAGCCAAACTAAGGTCTTTTTCTCTTTCCTGTGTAAGGAAAGAATTCTGCTCCTACTCTCTTGGCCTCCTTTGCCTATGAAAAGCACATATTCACAAACCAAATTTCCATATCGCACTGACGTCATTCTCCTATTTACCAATCATATATGAGCTACTTGGTGTTATAGAAGTGCCTAACAGTGGCAGGATACATATAGATAGTGTCAGATTTTGATGAAGTTGTATGATAACACTCTCATTCCTTCTAACATTGCCCAACTTTTTGTTTTCTTAACTTCTTTGCCTTAATTATTACATTATGGTGAACCAGAGGAGTCATTCTCCCATTTAAGGAAACAGATCCTCAGTCCCTTAGGACTTTTATGCAGCTGCTGTTCCAATAACCAAACTCTGCTCCTTGTGGATCCTTCTAGATTATGGAGGGTAGTATGAAGTTTACTCTGGAAGACTCTGAAATGAGTTAGAATAGTATGTCAATTAAATTGGCTCCAAGGCCATGCTATGGAACACTGAACTTTGACTTCCCATCCCATTTCCCACCCCAAATTATGCCTAGCAACATTGTCCAAAAGAGGTATATACGAGTATTCTCTGACAAGTTCTTCAGAGATTCTGAAATGAGATTAAATGACGGAATTAACGTATTTCAATCACAAAATTCCAATAACATAGAGATACCCTGAATATGAATGTTAACTTGTCCATTATCAATTTTTTTGTGAAGAAATTAAATTCAAAGAATAAAAATTCCAAAGAAATTAATATACAAAACTTTTAAGTCCACACAGAAGTGATTCCAAAATCAAATAATCTTACCTTTGTGAGTTAAAATCTGATAAAAGTTCAAACTGCTCAAGTTAAAATTCAAAGAAATGAAGTCCTCTCTAATTTTCATTTGTCCCAGTGGCAGCCAGATGGCTTCTGGATGCCTGGTTTGAGCTGGAATTTCTCCAGTAGCTACCGTCTGGGCTCCTGCTGTGGGTGTCATCCCTCAGGACCTCAGAAGTTGAGTTGGGTCTAGACCAACTTTATCATGTGCTCTTCTTCCAATTGAATCAAAAGATAATCACAACATTGGCCCCACACCCAGCACTTTCACAACAGCAGCCCATCCCCAGTTTCTAATGTGGCCATTCCAAGCGAAATGGTGTTTCCAGGACCCTATGTTTGGCGTAATCCAGACCCACGCGACTATTGACAAAGACCATAGCAGAGACTAAGGGAAGGAAGGCAAAGAAGAGAAAACATTGTTTATGTCAGTTTCTCCAAGATGCCAGTTGAGTTATGCTGTTGAGCAGGGTCTATGACCTGTGCCATAACTTAGGAAGCAATCTCCCACCAAGGCATTAATGATAGCATTATGTATTTATACTATGTTGAGGGAAAATTTGATAAAGTGTTGGTTAAGTGCTCTGATTTTGGAGCCAGCATTCAAATTCCAGTTATGCCACTTACTGTCTGACCTTGGGCTGGTTATTTAGCTTCTCTGAGAGTCAGTTTTCTCATCTGTAAAATAGGGATAATAAGGATGAAGTTGTATGTGAAGTCCTTAGAACAAGTGCCTGACATTTGGTAAGCATTCTATAAGTATTATTATTGCTTATTTAGTATTATTTTCATTATTCTCAAAGAGGGTACTCAGAGTGTTGCATTCCTGCAACATTTGGAAATTTACATTGGTGGCAGACCCAGTCATAAAGACTTATTTGAGGCACTAGTTTTTCCCTTTGGAAAGTATTCCAAACACCTTAATGTTCTTTTCCCTATGAGTCCCATGCTTCTGGATCCCATGTTGAACCGCCAGGGGGCCCCGTCTAGTGGCATATCATCCACCTGTCTTGGGAGCAGTGTTTTCATTCCTGAGTCCCAATGGCTTCTATAACAACCTGTGGTTATGGAATTATTTAGGCTTAAGAAACCTATTCACGGGCACAGCTTCCCCTTCATCTCCAATCAGTTCCGATTAGAGAATAACTTTCAGTGAATTTCTGAATTGAATAAACTGTCCATGTGTTGAGGCTCATGTTCTTAGGTGCCCGGTGAAGACCAATTCCAGGGCCATTTCCTCCTGAAGACATGGTCTTTCCTCAGTTTTTGAGTGCTCCTGATCTTCAGTTAATGTTTCTGTCCTCTTTTTCTGCAGTATTTAGGATTTGCCTCTGGGGTTTGCCTCTACTGTACTCCAGTTCCTTTCAAAAAAATTCCCTTCTCTAACATAACATGCTTAGGGCTGCATTGTTTGCTGCAGTGGAGTTATTTATTTATTTTCCTTTTACTTTCCCTTTGCTTTCTGGTCCACACTTGTGGTTTTCTAACATATTCCTCTAGATATTTTTTTTTTTGCAGGTTCTCTCATAGTGAGAGATCCAAAGTCAATAAGTTCCAAGTTTGTCGATAGCATCCTTTGTTCAAACCAGTCTTATCCATTTTCACCTCCCTGAGTTAAATAATCATACACAGGATGTATTTTCCCACCATCTAACATCTAATTTAGATCTGGACTGCTTGATCTATTCTTGTTCTGCCTGGATCCTTGTAATATATCTCATCTTGCCATTGCCTTTCCTAAATCTTAGGTGCAAAAAGTTTTGGAGTTCACTAAATACTTTTTTTTTTTGGTATTTTATTCTAATCTTCATATTCTCATATCCCCTCTCTAATTTGTTCATATTTTATGTGCACTCTTTGTATAATTGTCCAGTCCTCAAGAAGAGAGTCTCCATTTGCTCTTACTATTAATTTATCTTAATTTAACATAAATGTCACCTGTTTACAGTATTCAGGATTCTGGAACCTCTGGGGGATTGTTACGAATTTATTCTCTAATATCTTTTTTTTATTCCTGTTTCACTGGGCCTCAGTTACTCTTCCTGATTTTGTAAGGATTAAAATATTTTTGCTTTTTTTGTACTAATCTCTTTAAGAGTAATTAGAATTGGATGTATCTCCTGCAGTCTTCAGGATCTCAGTTTCTCTTTTTTTGTATCTGTCAAGTGTGTATGCTTAGATCAGATGTTTATTCTAAGGAGACCTCTTTTCTCCTCCAGCTAAGTAAGCCTGTCTTTAATTTGTTTTCCCGCATACACTGTTCTATTCTCATCATAAGATTGAAACAGTTTATTTTATTACATTTTTTAAATTAAAGCATAGTTGACATTCAATATTATATGAGTTTTAACAAGTTATTCAACACTTATATACCTCACTGCAATACATCTAGTAATCAATCACTGCCACCATACAAAGTTAATACCATATCATTTACCATATTCCCTGTGCTGTACATTACACCCCCGTGGATTATGAATTTTGTACCTCTTATTCCCCTTCATGTTTTTCATGCATCCCCTCTCACTCATCTCCCATCTAACAACCATCAATTTGTCCTCTACGAATCTGTAAGAGGGAAGCATGTTTTCAAACCACTGTACTTTCTCCTTAATTCCTTCAGCTAATCTGAGTCCTAATACTTGTCATACTTTCATCAAGTTGTTTCTCTGCCTTAACTAATGAAGACGGAGTGTTCTTTTTATAATAAATCTGTGACCTTTTTGTAGGTAAAGCTGCGGTTTGGGTTTCTGAAATTTAGAACCATGGTCAAAATTCATGTGATAAGTCAAGTTAGAGTCAACTTGGATTGGTGGAGGTTACTCAGAACACTTGTGGACAGACTCTTTGAATCTAAGGTTGGCTCCACAATCTCTTGTTGGCCCAGAATGCAGTTTTTACGTAATGAAGACGGGAATTTGAGGCAGCGGATCTAGTGCTGCCTGTCTGGCCTGGTACTAACAATTTAAAGATACCATCTCACGGCAGCACATGTAGAGCACAGTTTTCATCATACTTCTAAGTCCTGGCCTGAAGGTTTGGCTACAAAACGCAGAAAAGCAGCAAATGTTGTCCTACCTTTCAATGTCCAGAATGATCTCATGTCAGTCTCGTACTTGCCTACAGTATCAGGTGAAGTTCAATGGCATGATTCTGAGTAAGCTGCAGCAGGCTGCAGGTAGGGCAAGCATGACCAGTTAGGGATGCTAGGGCCTCCTCATCCCTCTTCAGTGTACTAAAGACATCATCCATTCCTCCCTGGCTGGCATTGTCTGGAGGCCAAGGCTATTGGAAGACAATCCCAGCTGCATTTAGTTATTATGACCCATCAAGCTCAAATTTCTACACAGTCCTTGCCTATGATAAAATTACAGGCCAACCTCCCTATTCTTCATGTACAAGCTCTTGGGAAAAACACAACTTCAAAATGGTCAGTTTATCAGGGTGACCCCATGTAAGCTGCCAGACGCCACCAAAGTTAGAAAGAAACCAACAAAAGAGCTACATAGTCCTTGCATATTAAAGCACCATCAAAGCATGAAGACACCCAGTCAAGGCCCCCCCATAAGTCTCCATTTTTTGTGTTATTTGCTCTCCAGAATTACTTGTGTGTCGCTTGTGGGAATGTAAAGTGGTGTAGCCAGTTTGGAGACCATGTGGCAGTTCTTTCAAAGGATAAACATAAAGATAAACATAAGGCCCTGTAATTCCACTCCTAGGTATACACCCCAAAGGAATAGAAAACAAATAATAAAACAAGTATATGTATGTGCATTTCATAGCAGCATTATAGGTAATAGCCAAAAGGTAGAAACGAAATGTCTGTGGAAAGGTGAATGTAGAAACACATATTGTCTGAATGTAGAAACACTGTCTGTACAATGGAATACTATTCAGTCATGAAAAATAATGAAGTACTGATAATGCTTCAGTGAACCTTGAAAAGAGCTTTGAAAATATTATGCTAAGTGCAAGAAGCCAGATATAAAAGGTGACATATTGTATGATTCCATTTATGTGAAATATGCAAAAGAGATTCCACAGAGACAGAATGCAGGTTGGTGTTTGCCAGGGCCTGGGTGGAGAGGGGGCCAAGGAGAAATTGCTTAATATGTAAGGGGTTTTACTTTGGAATGATGGATATATTTTGGAACTGGATAGAGGTGGTGGTTGTGCATTTTGAATGTACTAAATGCCCCTGAGTTGTTCTCTTTTTAAAAAAATAATTGTTTTATTTTTTAATTACAGTTGATATACAATAGTATATTAGTTTCAGGTGTATAACAGTGATTAGACATTTGTATAACTTACGAAGTGATCACCCCAATAAATCTAGTACCCATCTGATACCATATATAATTATTACAATATTACTGACTATATTCCTTATGCTATACCCTTCATCCCCATTACTATTTTGTAACTACCAATTTGCACTTCTTAATCCCTTCACCTTTTTCACCCTGCCCCTAGACCCTCTCCCATCTTTTACCCCAACAAATCTAGTATCCCTCTGACACCATACATATTTATTACAATATTATTGATTATATTCTTTATGCTATACCCAACATCCCCATAACTACTTTATATATATAAAATTATAAATTATAGTTGGAAACCCCGTGGCCATCTTGTGGAGTTGTTCACTTTAAAATGATTGATTTTATGTTATGTGAATTTTACCTTGATACATTATCATTATTTTTTAAGAAAAGAGAAGTGGAATTAAACCGATCTGCCCCAGTCATTCCAGCCAAGGTCATCCTAGATCAACTGATAGCCAGCTGATTCCAAGAGCAAGCCCAGCCGATATCTGTAGAACTATCCAGCTAATTTGCAGACTCATGAGCTGAATAAATGCTGATTGTTGTATGCCACTGAGTTCTGAAGTGGTTTGTTGTGCAGCATTATTGTAGCCATAGATACCACATACACTTAGCTATTCATACTCATAAATATTATCACATCTTTATTCACTAGTCAGCTAAATTCTATTCCTGCATCTTAATCCTTTATGTTGTCAGAGAGTAATCTTCCTGAAATATGATGTAATTTTTTCTCTCAAAACTTTACATATCAGGACATCCTTCATTTGAGAGCCTTCATTATGTAGTCTTACTCTACCCAATTCAGCTTAATCACCCATATCTCACAGCTTTCCAACATGCACTCTGTCACAGCAAGCGCAGTCCCTTCAGTGTCTCAGGCTGTGCAATGTCTCGTGCACTGCCCAGCTTCCTTCCTTTGCTTATGCTATTTTATGCCCACTCAATGATCTTTCCCTTCTCCATCTATTCAAAGGGAAGCAATTGGCGTGGATCAAGATATAGTATATTATTTTATGGTAACAAATGATTCTGAAATGCTCAGTGGCTCATACAGAGGCCTATTTTCACTCATTGTACATGTCACTGTGGGTTGACTGTACCTGCTCTATCTTATGTCAAAGCAGGTCACATGCCATCTTCTTAATTCAACAGTGTGGGGATATATCATCCTTTCACAGAGTAAGACATTGCGAGGCATATGGAGAAGCCTAACATGAATAAGGTGGGAAGTATGATTTTCCTCTGGGGAAGGACAGCAAGTATTTTGAGTAATAATGGAATACACTACACTATCTGCTATCCGAAATCTGTATTTGTTATCAATTGCTGTGTAGCAAATTGCCCCCAAATTTAGCAACTTAAAGCAACACATATATTATTGCATCATTTTTGTGGCTCAGGAATTCAGGCATGGCTTAGCTGGGCCTTCTGACTCTGGGTCTCTCACAAAGCTTCAAACAGGTGTCAGCTTGAAAGTTTTAAATATTACTTAAATCTTATTTTATTTATTTTTTTTTACTAATACTTCCTTCTCATAACTTTTTTTATTGATACCACATGGCTGTATCATCTGTCATAACCTTTGTTTATATAGTATATCTGTTTTATGCATAAGGCTTATTTCTAACCTAAGGGAGATTTTATTCTCAAACTTTTTTCAAAAAGCTCCAAAAAATTTTCTAATATCTACCAGGCATATAGTAGCATAATATCTAATAGGCATGTATTAGGCCCTCAAAAATTAATATTCATATATAATTTTTAAGCATAGTCTTTGTTAAGTGTTGAAACATAATAAGTGATGAAAAATATTTTTGTAATGAATGAATGAATTAAAAATCAAGAAATTCTTTGTCAAATTGAATTTGCATTGATTTGCCCACTATTAACTATTTTTGTTGGTATTCTCATTGATGTCACTTAATGATTCACTGGCCACTTAAAGTAGTATTTTGCCATATTCCATAGAACTTGAAAAGCTTGAAGATTCTCATTTATTAGATGCATGGGCCATCATAAAAGCAAATGCTAATGACTGTCTTTTGATATCTACAGCAGAATAGCGTTGTTGATTGATTTATTTTGGATTTCAGCATTGGAAGAGTCTTTGGTCATACCAAAATATCTCTTTGTCATGAATACCCTCTTAATCATCCCCAGCAAATGTTCATCCAGTCATTGCTTGTTTCATTTCTGACAACTGTAGTTTCTTTAAAAAAAAATAGCCAACTGAACTCTGTTCTTTTATTTATTTATTTATTTATTTATTTATTTATTTATTTATTTACTTACTTACTTACTTACTTAGTTATTTATTTTTTAAAAGATTTTATTGGGAACAATGTGTATTTCCAGGGCTTTTTTTTTTTTTTTTTTCAAATTGGGGAACAGTAGTGTGTTTTTCCCAGGACTCATAAGCTCCATCCAAGTCAAGCTATTGTTTTTTTAATCCTAGTTGTGGAGGGTACAGCTCAGCTGCAGGTCCAGCCGCTGTTGTTAGTTGCAGAGGGCGCAGCCCACCATCCCTTGCAGGAGTCAAACCAGTAACCTTCAGATTGAGAGCACTTGCTCCAACCAACGGAGCCATCTGGCCACCCAGGAGCTCAGCAGCAGCTCTTTGACTTCATTCTAGTTGCAGAGGGCGCAGCTCGCTGGCCCATGTGGGAATTGAACTGGCAGCCCCGTTGCCCACAGCTTGTGCTCTAACCAACTGAGCCACCCGTCTACCCCAAGAACTCTGTTCTTTTAAACATTTGCCATTTGTCTTGATTTTGCCTTCTGGAGTTACATAATACAAATTAATTCTGAGTCTATGATTGCCTTTCAAATGTTTGAATATGTATGATTTAAATCTTTTTCAGGTTAAATATCTTTAAATCTCTCTTGCTATAATGGGCCATCATCAACCTGGTTCCTCTTTTTCTGTTCTGTCTAGTTCTTTTGATATTCGTCTTTGTGGGACTTCACATCGTACACAATTTTCCAAGTCAATCAAGGACAAGTAAAGCAGCACCACCTCCTCTTTCTTTTTCCAGGTCATTATATAACTTACAATTGCATTATTATGTCTATTAGAAGCATCATATTGTTGGCCTATATTGAACTTAAAGTCAACCAAAGCCCCCCAAGTTTTGGTCACAAGTTGCCTTTAAACTACTTCTTTCTTATCCTGTACTTATACTGTTGATTTTTAGATGTGAGAACACAACTTTATACATCAATTCCTATTAAATTTCTAATTCTAAGGTTTTTATTTTGTAGTTTATCCTGCCAACATTTTTCAGATATTTATCTGTCATCCAAAGATTAAGCATTGTACTTAGATTCCTTTTGATGTAAGTGAAAAATTCAGAACACTGAGAGAGAATTTAGTCAAAATGCTTCCTTCTCCTTTTACACCCTAAAAATGCCCAGTATTTTCCGTTTATTTCTAGTACTGCTCCTGCTCTGCTTAATGTGGGATTCTGTAATGGTCCAAATAATTTGGGCCCTGGAAATGGCATTGCTTTCTCAGCTAACGCTGGGTAACTCAGAAGGGTATATAGCCTCTGACCTGCAGTTTAGCTCCATACAGGGACAACTTTGTGGTGTGTGTGTGTGTGTGTGTGTGTGTGTGTGTGTGTGTGTGTGTGTGTATGTGTGTGCGCGCATGCACATTCTGATTTATTTCTCCAGAACAGCATTCAGTCATAACTTTCTTTTGCATGGTTTTGTTACTAAGTGACATATTTCTCTATCATTTCCAAATAGAAACAGTTTAAAGTAAGCAAACCTAAATTCTAGAGGATATAACCAGGAGGTTTGCAAACTCAGATGTTCTGCCTTGTTGTAGATGCACCTGTTTATTTGGGAAGCAATGTGCAGGGTTCGCAGTACCTTGTTGGAGGACGATAGATGTTAGCCCCAGTCTGTTGGTACCTGCTTCCCGCTGGGAAAAACAATGGTTGTATGCTGGTATTGGAGAGCTCAAGGCTCGTGTAGGGAATTTTCCCCAGAGTCTCCCTCTCTGCTCATTAACTATTCCTTTAATATCTAAATTATTCCATGTTGGGCACCAGTGATTAATGTGTATTTTTCAAAGAGTTCACAAAGGACTGATGTTATAATCTGTTCTGGAACTTTCCAGGGAATAAGTTCAAACTTATGGATAAATATCTTCTTTAAAATTAAGTATATTTGCTTCCCTTCGATCATTGAGTCCCTTTCCCATGCACTTTTATCCCTCAAATTTTAGGAAATGTAAAAACTTACATTTCTTGCTGAAGAGGGATGCCAAGTGCTCGTGGTTATTAGTTAGCCCCTAAATCTCTCTAGGGCGAATTGACACAGACAAAGGCAGCCAGTTAAGAGCCCTTTTGTGTAGGAAAGATGCTGTAGGAAAGGTGGTCGTCAGATCTCCGTTGAGACTGTGCTCCCATGACTTTGCCTTGGTTCCCATGATGGTTCCTTAGGCATGGACCTCAGTGTCTCCGTGACTCCTAGGCATCAGACTTGAGTTACCCTTGCTGCTTGGACAAAAACAGAAAGTGCTAAGCAATCACTGATACATGTGTTTTTACTGTTGACTTATAAAGAATATTAAGAATTCTGTAAATGCTTAATCAAAAAAAAGTTTTTTTGTGACAGTTGGAGAATCCCATTATAATTGGATCGCCGTCATCTTCTATTAAATATGTGCATGCAGAACTGCCATGATACAAGCGTTCACAAAACAATCTAAACTGCTCACAGACTCTACTATATGTCAGAAATTTCCTTTTTAAAGTCTTTTAAACACAGATTCTCTTTTATATTCATGAAGATATGATCATCATTCCTAGGTTTTGTTGGACTCAACTTGCTTCAGGATTTCTGTAATTTTGTAACCAAATCCTTGCTCTTTCCCTATTCCCCTTGAGTTTGTCTTTCCAGTTTCTGGTTCTTATATGTCTTATTTCTCAGTATTTGAACTCTAACACAAAAAATTTTGCTCTGACTCTAATGACTTGTCCGTGATCCTAGAAGTTCATTATAAACATTACAGTAAGCATAATTGCCAATGAAAACAAATAACATTGTAATAAAATATTTTTTTAAAGAAAGTTCTCCACAGAAAAGAACATGACTCAGCAGAGATTGGTTTTCTTCCTCCTAAGAGTTTTTAGAAGAAAGATGAAATAGTAGGCAAAAATATGTAAAATGCTAATTAGAGAAGATTCTACTTTTGTGAAACAAACATGGAGAAATAAATGTCAAAAGGGACATTGTAATTGTTCAAACTATTAAGAATTTTAAGTTTATCCCATTTAAAATATAATTTTTTCATGACACATATATATTATATCCTAAAGAAAATGTTCAAATTTCAGTAATATGGTGACTTAGCATTTGTATCCGAGGACACCAAAACAGCTTTACCTACATCATCTAACTCCCAGGTCTGACTGAATTCGATATGTGTGTCAGGTATTATTATTATCCCTGTTTTTGAGACTAAAAGAAAAAGAAAAGGATCCAACTATATTTTTTAGATTTGTGTTAGTTGTGACTTTACAACATAACAGTAGAATTTTGAGACATCTTACAATTAGCTTGCTTTTGATTGTTACTGACATTTGTACTCGTGAGTGCTTTGCATATTTGATTTTGTTCCTAAGTTTTATTATATTTTCTATTACATCTTTTCCTACTGGGTCAAAATTTAATTGGTGCCCCAGTTAACACCATTTGAGTTAAGATTTTATGAATAATAATAAAAGTAAAAATAATAATGTGAAAAATGTTACTGTATAGTGTATAGCAAGCAACTGTATAGTGACATTTCTAAAGGCGTTTAGTTCTAATTTTTGTTGATTTGATTGTTTCATGCATTGTACTTTCCAAAGCTAATTCTTCTAAGGTAATATTTTAAATTTTAAAGCACTTTAAAGTTTCCCAAAGCAGGTCATATATAGTCAGTTGTTATGTATGAGTATAGACCATAGCCACATCAGCATACATTAGATATAGTTAATTCTTAACATTTCTTTAAGCATAACTTTCAAGTTGTACATATACCAGTTCAATTAAGTTATTTTACATTATTACTAAATATCAAATGTTTAAGATGCTGGAGAAACTGAGTTCATAAAATACTTGTATTTTCAAAGACACGCACACTATTATTTTTGTTGAGGGGAAAAGCAAAACTTAGACAATAGAATCCCAGCTTATTTCTACTTGTATAAATCAAGTTATTTAAAGAAATGAATTGTGTATGCTGACCTGTTCTACCAATGTGCGACTGGGGGTGTATGAAAAAAAGATGTGCATGGTGGTGGAAGTAGAAAGAGGCATAAAGCGTATTGGAAAACTACCAAATGTCCCCTGCAAATGGGCCCTATTCAGAATCAGTAAGCGTATGATCAGTGAAGTGGTTTTGAATATCGCCTTTAGATTCCATGCTGTTACAAGGCCAGCCCTGAACATGGCAACTCTTATTTCCACACACAGTACCTCTTCACTCTCAATTTAACCCCAAAATCTGATGAACCCATTACTCCATACTTGATTTCATGGAACAAGGAGTAGATATAGTTACAAATGATCAATCACAAGCCGTGAACCAAAGCAGCAAGGCATTAACAATTCACACCATTTCGGTCCACTTGCTCAAGCAGAAGATGTGCCAGCATATTTAATGCACAGCTACTTCGTTCAGTTCAAGAAAAGACATGACTCAGACTGCATTTTCAACACAGAGGAGACTTCCTGAGATTTCCAACTTCGTAAGCCTCAATGTCAACGTTCACCCGCATACCAGCAATTAAAATAACCAGGTATTCTGTAAAGGTCACAATGTCTAAATTAAATTTTACTCAGGTAAAAACAATGTGACCTCTGAAATTCTTCTCCCCAATGCATCCCTGTTCTGTTTGATCCTATCATACAAATCAATGTCTCTTACAGCAGTATTATAACACTGTAGACCCCACAGGCAATAAGCCGTCAGTTTAATAGGATCACTGAAAAAGTAAAGCAGCTGTGAAATATTGCTGTAAGTATAGCAATCGTGCGCTTGTCATTTTGTTCAGTGGAGGAAAAACCCAAATTTGGGTAGGCATTGGTATTTAGGAAAACAACTGCTAAATCTTTTCTCCTGAGTACCTTAGGGACAATAAGATTTGACATACAGCATGTAAACAAAAGTACACAGCAGCTGTTAGTTTACTTTTGTTTGAATGAACATATACTGATAAAAATCAAGCAACATAGGAGACAGTATGCTCTCCATCATTTAGGCTTCCCAGCAGATCTTGCTTTTGAGTGGGTCTTATTGGTTGCTTGGGGACCTGGAGCTTTCCACCTATTACCTAAAGCTGGGTTAGGAGCATTAAAACACATACCTAGATACTAGTTCAAAACTCCCTCCAGGCATACTTCCCTGATGGGAAACAC
Organism: Rhinolophus hipposideros; assembly: GCF_964194185.1. Taxonomy (NCBI): domain Eukaryota; kingdom Metazoa; phylum Chordata; class Mammalia; order Chiroptera; family Rhinolophidae; genus Rhinolophus; species Rhinolophus hipposideros. Next base: position 25,134,183 of record NC_138056.1, read on the forward strand.
TCAAATCTTAGTATCTTTTAAGAACATACTTTGTTTCATACAAAAAAGGCTTTTTAGATAAAGTTCATATGAAAAGTAAATTCCAATTGAATTGGTGGGAAATTTCCAAATGACGTCCTGCTGATAAGAGCTCTGTATTTTTAAGATTGAGACCTGAAACCTGCTGTCAAAGAGCATATAGAGGTTTCTTTATAGGTAATTATGCTCTGGGCAGTGGTCTTTCCCCCCCTCCCCCCATAGTCTCATATATTCTGACTGAAATGTGAAAATTACAGCGTTATGGAAATTATGATTCTGGATATTTACTTGGCACGAATTTTAATATATAACTGGAAGCAGGTTATTAAAGCCTTTGACTATTTCCAGTGCTTTTTTGAAACTTTATTAATAAAAAAAAATCATGTTTTTTAGCTTTTCATCGTTGATTCAAATGAAAGTATCCAAAGTGTCTTTTTAATGTGAGATGTTGCTTTTGGAGAGAGATGTATATTCGCTGGGTATAGAACTTGACAGTTCATTCCAGTCTATATGTACTTGATAAGTTCCATTCACTTTGTGGTTTCTCTTTAGAAGGATTTTTGGCTCCTTGTCAAAAATCCTTGTACTGCCCCCCTCATAAATTCACATAAATTCAAGCTTCTTATCAGTGATGAAGTGATTTTAATATAAAGTCCTCTGGAAGGCTGAACAGTTTTTCTTATGAATACCATTTGAACTCATCGTGTTCGGAGTTCTTAGAGAAAATTATCTTTATTATTTACAATAGCTATTTTTACATTAATCTAATATTAATTCTATGTTATTTACATTTCACTGTGTGTCTTTTCCCATAGTAGCATGATTATGACAGGGTAGGATAAAGCACTAAGAATTTTCCAGACTTTTAAAATACCCACCTCTGTGCTTCACCTGTCTTGTTAATGCTTCATTACCAAATTGTATTGTTTTCCTTTTATATTTATTTTTCTCCTAGTCTCAAAAATAATTTTATATGGAAAATTAAAATAAAACAATTGTACATAACCTAACTGTGCTTCAAAATTCTGGGATATTTATCAAATTTTGATCAAATTTTCATTAGGTCGTAGAAAATTATAGATTCGAAGAGATTGTATATAGTTGGATTCATGGTCCTAAAACTAACCTAAAAGACCTTCCACAGTATATCTGAAGTATTTTTTATTCATCCAGTAATCGTTTATTGAACACTGCTTTTATCAAACTGAAAAACATCATAACCTCAAACCCAAAGGATTGGAAGGATGGAAGCAGGAGAGAAGAAGATAAGGGCTAATATAAATCAATAAGGGAAAAATAAAAGTATAAACAAAGCTCTGGGAAATTTAGAGGAGAGGTAGCAATTAATTGTGCCTAAATAACAAGGTATTTTGCCAGAGGACGTAATGTTTGATATGAGCCTTGAAGTATAAGAATATATGAACAGGTAGAAAAAAGGAGGAAGAAATACAAAGGGAATGGAAAAGCATGAGTGAGAAAAGTATCAGTTGATAGTTATGAAATTGATATAGCTACTACTTTTAATCATATGCTCTATTTACTCAGTACTAACTCTATGATGCTCAGTACTAACTCTATCTGGTGAAGTTACTCTTTTTGGTCATATGGTCTCTTTACCCATCATCCTCAGTCTTAACTCCAAATCCATTGGAACTACTGGATTAATTTCAATTTGCCCCATAGTTATAATTTGGGAATAAATAAAATGGATAAAAAAGCGATCATCCATATAACTTTTTGCCTTTCCAGTGGTGGAAATGATCCCAATGGAATGATCACATTAGACTGATCTATGCATATTGATAAATTTAAGGAATGATTAATTCCCAACATTTAGCTAATAAAAATGTTGAGGACTTGCTTAATGAAAATATTGAAATTACAGAAAAGCAAAGTTCTTGCCACAAACATGTAAATAGGAGAAAGTAGGTAGAACAACCACCCTAAAGGCCTCAAACATAAGAAGAAATGCTGTGCATAGCAATGCAAGCAAATATTAAAGAAACATAGGATAATAGGATCCAGCTAACCTTGAATGAGGTAATATTTCTGAACGGCAGATTGAAGGAGAAGCTTATAGTTTGGAAAGACACACAAAATAATATCCTGGAGTCCATTCCCTGGGAAAGACATATATTATTTTTCATTAAATAGTTATGGGAGTCTTTGCTAAGCTCATAGTAGCATCGAGGTTTATGCTCTTTTCAAGGCTCAAAGGTATCTGTTATCGTTTCTAAATGATTGCCCTTATTTCTTGCACGTCTACGCAATAGTATTCTTTAACAGAAGGAAGTTTTGTTTCAAAAACAGAGAAAAGGGGAACTCTACATAAAAGAGAGAAAAAACATTGGATAAGAAAACTTATGCGTTTTCTTTGGTATAGAATATTATGACTAGCCATTAAAACTCTTCAAAAACAATTCACACTCATTAAAATCTATTGTTGAGTTTGAAAAGTCAAGTGACTTCTTTTTTTTAAATCAATTTTCTGTTATCTTTTGTAACTCTCATGTTAGGCCAACACTTCTTTTTTATGGAGAGTTCTTTAATTCCAACCGATTAATAAACTTTATTTTTTCAATTTTTTTCAATATATTAAGATGATTTATACTTCCTTTCTGAGTACTTAGGCATATCATTTTCTTATGTTTTCTGTACCTTCCTACTTAGTGGAAACATTGTTTGTTCTTGGAGTGTGCTTTGTCTTCCTTTTCAAGAAGATCATCAAAGTTACTAGTTTGCAGCTTCCATAAAGAAAGAGCTTTCTAATCCCTAGTTCAGAGGCTAACCTTTATTAGCACTCTCGTGGTTATAATGAGGACCTTGCTTCCAGCAGGGAGATTCTGGAATACTGAACAGATTATTCAACAAGTTCAGAGCAGATTCTGAAGTCCCTTATAAAACCTGCTTGTGAATACTTGCTTTCTTTGCTTTGCTGTTTCTGGTTTCCATAGTATTCCTAATTACATAAATCATGGGGAGCATGGGAGCTATTCCATCCAGTATCAATTCCGACACAGCTTGCATTTTGATATAACTTATGTGTTTTTTTTTCTTCTAAGCTGTATTTTTTCTTAAATTCTTATGGAGGGTACAAACTCTGAAAAAAACAGTTTTGTGTTAGAAGATCTATGAAATTTTTTTTTGGAATCCCTTGCACTGACATAAAGAATTGAAAGTTATTTGTAACAAGCATGTATGAATAAGGCAACAAGTGTAGAGAATCTGATAAAATTTTCTCAGGTTTCAATTCAAGATTAAATCTAGGATGTAAATCATTCAAGTTTATTACCTATTTGTCTCAATTTATTTAAGTTAATTTCAATTTAACAGCTATTTATGTAATGCCTCTCCACATTCAAAATTGTGCTAGATTAAATGAGTGTACTAATTAAAAATGTACAAATTAAAATCTAACACATAGTTATAGATGAATGTGTTAGCAGTTAACTAAAAGCACTGGTGATTCTTAAGCTAAGTTTCTTTAGGAAAAACTATTATCAAGATTGACTTATAGTGTACATTTTTTGAAAGATTAAGGAGTTACAATCCTGAAAATAAGTTTCTCTTTTACTTCTTATTTCTTTTATAATATATGTGATCTTATGTGTATTTTTTTTAAGTTCGAGGTATTTGTGATGATAAAATGTATGGAGAAAAGCAATTGCTCAAAGAGTATAAAAATGGTTTTGATGTGTGAATTTTAGGAATTTATTTTTAGGCTGGGTGAGTGCATTTTATGCTTACATCTGAAGATGTCTAGTCATGGAGTCATAATTTCCTTTTAACTTTATTTATAGTAGTCTTAGAAAATTTTAAACTCTATTTCCAATGTTCTCCTCAGTGTTGAATATATTAGAAAGAATTTAAATTGTGCTTTGGTAGAGAGTCGCAGAACTTACTGCCATAAAATGCATAGCTTTTTTACTACGAGCAAAATTCAGCAGAATACCACTAGCAAAGTCCATTTGCATAACTCAGCCGCTCAGCAGCTCAGTTGAACCTAATTGTAATTCAATTTCCAGATTGCTGTGCTAGGCTTCTCTGCATAAAATATGCAACATATGACATAACCAATGGCATGGACCTATCTTCTTTGCTGGTGATCTATTTAATTTCCTTTTTTTTTTTTTTTTTTTTTTTTTTTTAGCAAAAATATGTATCAGAATAAGGTAACCAAGCCATGTAGTTATTTTAAATGTTTATGTTTTGTCACATGTATACACTTAAGTAATGACTAAGTAAAACAAATGATATCCTTTCATTTTTCTGAGTTCCCAAGTGTGCCTAAAATGTTTTTTTATTTCTTTATTTCTGGCTTTTCAGAGGGAAATTAAATCTTAAAAAATGTTAGCTAGCTGGCATGTTATTTGACTATTTTACACTAGAAAGACTTCATAAGCTAATCATGTGAAAAAGTGTATAAACATGTCTGTCAAGTCCATATGGATGTTGCAATACAGGCCCACAAGTAAATATCCTCTATCTGTTTACAAAGCGCATACTGGAACAACATTCCTAAATCTTTGACTAGCTTATCTCCCAGAAACTTAAAAACAAAAGGTATGATAAAATGCGTGCTTAAGATTCTCTCCCTTTACTTTTAAACAGCCTTGCCACCCTGTTTTATGGGTTATTTAAGCAATAGCAATGACGACTTGAGTAGGATGGCTTATAAAGGTGTGGATTATATTTTATGAATAATTTCCAGAGGTGATGTTTTATAGACTCCTCTATGGGAAGCTATATACAGAAACAACATGGATCTTACAGTTTTATCAGGACAATGCAAGTAGATTTCAGCAAGGTTGGTTCCAACTCATCTGTGATAAATGAGAAGATAAGGCAATCAGTGCACACCATGACACTCTGTGCAGCTAGTTAGGCACACTTCAGAACTATTCAGGTGTGCTCACAAAGCTTATGAGTCTTGCATGGGGGGTGTCTCAATATAAATACATCCTTCATGGTGGCCACCAGTAATGCAGGAATTGCCTCTCTAAGACTTAACCTAGGTCAGATATAAATAATAGATGTTAAGAGTTAGCTCTGGTATTGGGGCTGTGTTCCAGGCAGTCTATTTCAGTCGGGTCAAAAGAATTTATTTTCCCTTATTTTCTCGCATAGTTCCTCTGCTCGAAAAATGCCTGCAAAATTCCATCACACCTTTGCGGGGACCTGTTTGGGTCTCTAAGGGAGAAGGTTTCAGCCCCTCAGGAGCTAAGATGTACATCCAAGGAGTTCTTGTGGCCTTGTACCAACGCTTAAAGTCTGCAAAAAAATATTATAAACAGGTGAGTCATCCCTCTTTAAAAACTGCTTTATTATATGTTTTAAAATGTACTTGGTTGTATAGAGGCAATGATTGGCATCATGTCATAAAAGAACCGTGACATGTATTTTGTGAGCTCAGTGCCCGTTAGGGAGCCAAAATGCTTCTTCTGTAATCTCAAAGCCAACAATAATGGGGCTAATTGTATCTGTCTTTTGGTATGGGATGTCATATGTCTCATCTTTTCTTGCTACATACTGTGCAAAGCAAAGGCAGCTTCTTATGTGAAAATTCAATAGACAGTTACTTTAAATAAGAAAATGAATAGCTCCTAAGGCATTTGATGGTTGAAATGTTCAGTCTTCTATTTTTTTGTTTTCCAGTATGAAATCAGAATTGCTATTGTAGAAGTAGGGCTAAAATATAACCGATTGTATTCTGGGAAATGAAATTGTGAATTAACTTCATATCAAGAGTTACTTACCTCATTTATGCTTATTTAATTGTATATTTCTGTACCTAAAAGTACAGAAATAGAATTAACAAATTTGAATTAGGTTCAGGTAGATTTTGTCCCTTAACTTCTAAGTATCCGTTCCATAATTGTGAGTGTGGGTGTGTGTGAAGACTTTGATATTTTTATAACTACTTATAGGGACTTCGATTTATTTTAAAGTAGAATTAACATTGTAAAGCAGAATGATTGATGGCATTTATAAAATAAAAATGGAGTTGCCACAGTTTTAGAATCCTCTTTGCACTTGGTCTTAAGCATAAAATTTACCACGTTAAATAAGGACTAGGTTTTACATTTCTAACTGGGAGGTTTCAGTTTAGAACTGGGCTCATTATCTCAGGCCACAGGCTGCTGAAAAATGAATATTTTGAAAGCATCATGCTATTCTTTGTGTTGTGGGGGGAGAAGAGAGGGGGAGGGGAAATGGGCATGGAATTCAGTCTCAGTGTTCACACAGCACCTCCTGCTGTCTGGTTTGGAAAAGAACAGCTTGCATTGACTGGAGGAAATTCTTGAACTAAGGTATCCAGAACTAGCAAGAAACATCTTCCCGTGAGAAACTTTTATTCTCAAATTGCGATTGTTTTGCTTAGTTAATTAATTCAGTGAATCCATAAGTGAGATTAATAATTATCATGAATAAGGCTATTTATAATAAGAAAAAAATAAAAATCCAATCTTATTTTTAAAATATTCTTTATTAAGCTGATATATATAAAACTGGTATAAAATGTTTTATTGTGTTTAAATTACTTTAATTGAAATATTATTTAACTTTTAAGATACAATGATATTATCAAATGGATTGTGACCCATTTAATCATAATCACTTGGTATTAAACGGTTTGATTCCACTTATTAGACAGTATAAAATTATTTAATGTTAAAGAAAACATGAGGCCATTCTCCAATGCAAGAAAAACACTGTTTATATCAAATCTAAAAAAATTTAAACAATTTCTAGATTTTATTAAAAGTGAGAGTGTTAGAGACAAGAAACAGCTCAGAAAGTAGTAATGGCATGTTTTTTTCTTCCATCGTCTTAAATAATTAAAACAGGAACAGAGATAAACAGTTGTATTAGATTGAAAAGAGTGCTGTGTATTGTGAGAAAAGAAAATGCTTTAAGAATTACTACTTTGAATTTAAAAGTTTCTTTATGACTCAAAATTGATGAAAAGTATATTTTATTAAAATAAATGTTACATGTAAATATGAACAAAAATTAACATTTTTAGTGTCTCTGAAATTGTCTGTATCATCAACATTATCCTAAATTTAGAAATATTTAAAAACCTACGCTCTTTGCCATTCCTAGCTAAGCCTTTTTTTTTTGCTAAGTTGTTATAACTTAACTTTTGCACTGAACAGTTTTAATAACACTTGTTTACATTTTTTTTCTTTTATACAAAAATGAAGAAAAAGAAATAGAAATTTGCATAGTATACCATTCGTGCAAATTTCTATTTTTTTCAGATATTCTCAATTATGTGTTTTCTTGAGTCTCTTTTCTTTTGTATTGTTACATCATGACTTAATTGACCAGTTTTGCGATGTTTGGAAAAGTTGCTGTAGTAGTACTATTATCAGGTCATCAGTGGTTAAGTGTTAAGCCTGGCAATAGCTTTATTTATGAGTAAGACTCAGCAAATATCCCTCTGTGCATTAATGAACTTTATGTGAACTGCATTTACTTCATTTGACCTTAGGGACACCCTTTTCTATTTAGCTTTATATAAGATTGTGTTAAGGAATCATTAGATAGGTAAAAATGGAGATGGATGATGTTTTCTATTTCCTTAACAAATCTAAGCTTATAAGTTATAGGACTATATGAACTCTTTATATCATTTCCATTTATACCACTTCTGAGATCATATATAAAAACAACAATATTGTTTTGCTAGGATTCTGTCAATAGATTGTAGACTTTGAGTCGATGTTTTGGAATTCCCACAGGAAATTTCTTTTAAGTAAACTGTGATCACATAGTTTTAAAAGAAAAGTCAGAACTACTGGTTTTATGTTTATGAACTTACTCATTTTTCAGGTTTTAACTTTAACTTGGCTATTATAGCATGCAACTGAATTAAGCCCACTTCATTAGTGTAGTCATACATATATACTGATTTCTATATATAAAATGAGATATTCTATTTAGGACATCTTAAAGTCACTTACTCTTACATTTATCACATTTATTTCCTTAAAAGTGGAAACATGGTAAAAATTGCTCAGAGCTCAGCAGAATCTATTTAATTGGTAATGTTTGAAGTAGCAGGAACTCGTCCCTATCAAATGCAGTTAACACTTTCGTAGATCGGGCCAGTTCCATCTCATTAGCATTCTTGTTCTGTCGTGGTGCTGTTGGTGGGGGTGTTGGAGTAGGAATGCCATTGTGTCGAGTTCCAGTGTTTGGGGACAAACACTGCTGTGGAAGGAACGTGTGAAAAGGCCACAGTGCTGTCAGTGAATGAAGAAGGCTGTGCTTTCTGTGTGCTTCAAGCAGGGAGGCTGTCATTCATAGGCCTAACACAGCTCAACAGAGGCCAAAACACAAGCCTGCACTACCTTTTAAAATGATATTAGTGATTTTTAAACATGATCTTCTTTATGTATGATCTACATAGAGCTTTTAGTTGCTGTCAGTAAACAAAATATATGTCAGTCTGTTCAGAAACACTGTAGGGATGCATAAAAGTCTATGGAGCTGGGCCAGAAAGCTATATAAATAATGATTCGGAATGGCTGATCTTAAGTACAAACGTGATTTTGGGGAAACATTCAATTCTGGAAATATCTTCCCCATTTGGATTCTCTTTTGAATTCTCCCTCCCCACCCCCGACCCCCCCCCAATCCACCAAAGTCCTGGAGACGTTTAGGTAATAAAAGCACAGTACTCTTCTTTTAAAATACAATTTTTAAAAGAGCTCATAAACATAAAATTTTAATCATTTAAAGTGGTTCACAGTAGAGCCTAATAGTTGTTATAGATTGCATGGCAATTTCTGAAATTCAGAGAGAAACAAATGAAATGAGTATCTAACTATAATATCTTAACAACCACCATCTTAATTATGAATAACATTATAGTCACTTTGGTACTTAAGACATGAAAAATTTGAAGGAATTTTTAACCCTACTCCTAATTTTCAGCAGTTTGGAAAGAAATGATCAACTTTGAAATTAAATTATCGCTTGTTTGATTACTTAAAAAAATAAACAGTAAAATACCCTCAAATATTTCTTATAGTCTTGGAGCATTTTCTAAATTCTGAGATTGTATTGGAAAAAAACTGATAATTTCTCTTTATGTCTGAAGCTTCAGTTTTATATTTTTGTAATTTTAACTTGGAAATATATACTTGGGCTATTTCTAATAGATCATTACTTAATGAAGTTTGTTAAAAAGTATAATATTCTGTCTAAGTGATTTAAGTTGTTTTGTGTGTGGTATATAGTTCTTTTTGTTTATCAATTTAAGTAAAGTACCTTTTTGAATGTTATTAATTGCTATTTCTGAAATCTCCATATTTGATGCATTGAGTTTAAAAATCTCAAACACCAAATTTCTATTTCAAAAATTATGTTTCATGTTTTAGACTGCAACTGTACTGTAACCTTCTAATTTGAGACATATAATTAGATATGGATATGACCATCCAACTTCAGCACATATTGATTTTTCAGTTTAAAACTGAAATGTACTTTATTATTACATTAAACTAACCTTTACCAAAGTATGTAGATTTTGTCAAGAAATTCATAGGTTAATGTTGGTTTACTTTACCTACACTTTCAATAAGTTTGATACTTAGATACCAATGATAATATTATAATTCTATTCAGAATAGATTTAGTTCAAAATATGCTTGAGTTACATTTAGTGCTGACAGAATTTGATTGTTGTAAAATGTATTTTTAAAGGAATCTTGGTATTATAATTTCTTACAAAAGAAGTATTGAAATTTTGTCTTTTCAGATTGTCTTTTCAGTTTGTCTTGTATCTTTGATCAAAATCGTGTATTGGTCCTAACATTACTGAAGAAATAACTATTTCTATTTCATTTTCTATATATACTTCCTTTAGTGTACCAGCTACTTTCCCTCCAGCTTTATTGAGATATAATTGGCATAGAATAGTGTGTAAGTTTCAAGATGTACAATATGATGATTTGCTACAGTTGTATATTGCAAAATGATTACTACAGTAGGATCAGTTAATGTCTCCATCACTTCACAGAATTATCTTCTCTTTTTTTTTTTGTGGTGAGAACATACGAGATCTACTCTCTTAGCAACTTCCAGGTATATAATACAGTCTTGTTAACTATAGTCGTTTGCTCTACCTTAGATCCCCATCTATATATACATTAAAAATTGTGCTGTTTTCTTGATTTAGTCTTCCTGGGGCAATAATCAAAATATTTCAGTTTTAAACTTCTTGATTCCCTTTGAAACCTTGGAACAAAATCTATAATACCTAAGCATAACTTACAATTAAAAACATTGAAATAATGTTACAGATATTTCAAAATGAAAACTACTTCTGTAGTTTCTGATAGGTAATTTTTTAGAATGTTAGATTGTTTGTAGATTTGAGTGATTGTTGAAATTTTTTCCCTGAAACCAAGCTACATTCTAGTTACTTTAAGTATTTTAAGAACCTTAAACTTGTGTCTTTTTCTAAGTGTCATGCTTTGAGCAGGCCTAACATCAGTTAAATGAAGTGAAAATTGCATTCTTGTCTTGATAGAGATGAAAATGGATTTCTGGTCATGAAATAGATGTAGTTGTCACTTTTTAAAAAAGGTGTCAGCAGTTTGCTTCAGTGAGTAAGGTGCCAATTCAGTATGGCAGTAAACTTGTGATCTGAGCAATCAATAAAATGCTTCAATAACTTCTGCTTCATTACACTTATAATAAGAGGCTATAGATCCGTGGCACATAAAATGTTGATAAAAAGGCTATGTGGGGACCGACTGTGACAATTTTCTTGAAAGTACAGTAAGTGCAATATTGCCATCTAGAGTTTGTGCATAGGTAATTATTACAGAGTGGGAGAAAATTACAATGAGATAAAACAAGAAATGATATTGAAACACTGTTTATTTTCCATATTTATTGATGACACTTTTCATGGAACATTTCATTTGATTTGTAATAAAGTTGTTTAGGTCACAAGAAAAAAATTAAATCTATATTTTCCTCTAATTCTTTTAAAATTATGCTACCAAATGTCAAATATGTTTCTCTGGCTTAAAATGGAACTTTTTACCATGAACACTAGTTATTAAATAAATCACTTTGAAAAAAATTAGACTTAAAAGATATTTTTCACGTGGTAATTCAGTTGTATAAATACAGAGAGCTTTATTTACATCTCAGTTGGGTGCCTTTCAATTCAAAATATTATCTTTATTAATATTAAACACTCCTTCAAAAAATAAAAGCCAATTTACCTTAAAAATGGTGCTTTAAAATAATTATATAGGAAGATGGACTTTTCTGATTATGTGATTATGAACATTTTTAATGAAGCGTAAGTTCCATTTGGGGATTATCTAAGAATATATCTTCATCCTTAAACCAATACTTTAAAAAGTGTCAGTTGACAATTATTTTTGAGTAATTAAAATTTGTTTAATTTAAAAATATTTTTGGATGAACTAATATGAAAAATACATTTTTAAATGAAGCATTATTGAGCTCTTTCTCCCTCTGGACTTGTGAATGAAAATGCCAGTTATATAATAGAAAATTTTTTAAACTTGCATTTGCATCTTTTATGATACTTAATATAAACAGTATGAGTATAGACGACTTAATAAGGAACGTTAACTGATTTGGAAAGGTTACTACTTTTGTTCTTCCATTTATCTATTTTTCAATTTGAATAGATAGCTTTTATAAGTTTATAGACCTGAGCGTTCGAAATCCCTGAGAACAATTTGGCATTAATAAAATAGTAATGCATTTTCCCCCCTAATATTATAGTGTGTAGATATTTCTTTTCTCATATGTCTACTTGTGAATGACTTTTATAATTGTAAAAAATGAAAATGAGTATAATATTAACTTATTTTCCTTTTCTGATCAAAGTTTTATCCTCAACCATTCTAATATATTATCTCTACTTATATATAATTTAAGACAACGCTTTAGCTAGATGAATAGCTCTCATTTTTGAACATTTTAATCATACTGAGTAGAAAATGTTGCATTTTGAAGCCTCCAAATAAGTATAGAATTGTTCTGGTAAATAAGTGAAAGTAGACCGGACAAATTTTCTTTAAATTACTCAACCACCGACAGGTATTATTGCCTATGACTCTTTTGAAATGAGAATAAATTTTATAGAGTTATAGCAGCAAAGTGAAAGAGTGTGTTTGATAGATTCCCTGAACAGTTTCAACACCCACAGGTATTATTTGTAAGAAAACAATCATGCCGAGTCTTCAGCTGGTTAGAGAGGGCACAGCATTCTATCTTCACCTGACATCCTATCTGTTCCGTCAACATCCTGGACCCCCTGCCTGTTACCCCCTCCTCCCAAAACAATAATGCTCACTGAGAGGTTTGTGTGAATGGACAAGAATATGAATGTTTTTTTTTTTCTTCTTTCCCTTGAAGAACTGAAACAGTATTGAAGGCATATTCTTAGGGGGAAGAAAACCAACCGTCTTGAGGATTGACTTGTATTTTCTATTTTCTATTCAAATTGATCAATATTGTCAGTGATTGTTAGTTAAAATCTTTGATTATTAAGGCTGACTAGTGATTAACGAAAGGGAGACTCCTAAGTATAAACGTTTTGGAAATTGTTGGTTTGCTTAATTTTATTAAAAGGCATATAGTGGTTTCCTTCACCTGTTGTTAATAGCATTAGTTAGAATACATAAGACATAACAAATTGCTGATTGTTCAATTCATCATTTGTTTGTATTTTATATATGTAACAAAAGATGGAAATGAGTATAGCGTTAATTTCTTACTCTCTTCGTCAAATTTTCTTGAGTTAACTATGCCAGAAAATTAATTCTACATAGTTGCCTAAAAAATAAATGTAACTGCATCCTATTACATTTTAAAAAGATTTCAAGTTCCTAAGCAAAGCCAATTATGCATGGAAAAAGGATATGGCAAGAGTTAATTTATCAATATGTGTCATTGGGAAGTAAATGTTGAAAGTTTCAGATAAGAGAATGGTAGCATAGATAAAAAGTACTGAAAAGACAACTAGTTTTAAGCTGTGGCATTAAATCTTCTAGAGCTGTATTGTCTGATACACTATCCCCATGTGGTTTTCAAATTTAAATTAATTATAATGAAATAATTAGTTCCTCAGTCTCACTATCCACATTTTAAATACTCAATAGCCACATCATCGTTGAAAATTCTATTGGACAGTACTGTTCTAGAACCAAGAAATTCAGTCTAGATACTGCAATTATACTTCTGGCATTGGATTCCACATTCTATGACTAACAGAATAACAAAGGATCTTTTACATTTGATCTGAGTTAAGTTCGGTGTTGGGTAGGTGAGATACTCTAGTCTTCACAAAACAAAACCAAAAAAACACAAAAATTGTGGGGAAAAACCCCAGACACACATAGGTCACAATCTATTTGCCATCTAACCACTGGGTGGGCACGTGTAGGACGCTCTTTCAGGATCTCTATAAATAGACTATACAGTGTGGTATCCTTGGGGATTATGATTCTGGCAGTCATTGAATTAACGTTATCTTGTTTGGTGAGAAAAGATCCCCCCTCCATGAAAAACAAACAAACAAAAAAAACCAAAAAAAAACTAGAGAACCAAAGAAGAAAATGAAATGTTGAAGTATTGAGGACTCCTTGTTTGCTCAGTCTGTATGTTAACCAGGGTTGAGAATACTGGAGAACTAGCCAAGACCTTGCCTTAGGAAGCTTACGTTCTTGTTTCTAAAAGATAATGCAGAAGGCGCGCAGGGCCGGAGACGCTGCAGACGCGAGACCCTGAGCACCTCCGAGGCGGTGAATAGCTCTTCGAGTCTGCAATAAAAAATGGCCTCCAATAAAACTACATTGCAAAGATGGGAAAGAAACAGAATGGGAAAAGTAAAAAAGTTGAAGAGGCAGAGCCTGAAGAATCTGTGGTGGAAAAAGTACTGGACCGACGCGTGGTGAACGGGAAGGTGGAGTATTTCCTGAAGTGGAAGGGATTCACAGATGCTGATAATACTTGGGAACCTGAAGAAAATTTAGATTATCCAGAGTTAATTGAAGCATTTCTTAATTCTCAAAAAGCTGGTAAAGAAAAAGATGGTACAAAAAGAAAGTCTTTATCTGACAGTGAGTCTGAAGACAGCAAATCAAAGAAGAAAAGAGATGCTGCTGATAAACCAAGAGGCTTTGCCAGAGGTCTTGATCCTGAACGAATAATTGGTGCTACAGATAGCAGTGGAGAATTAATGTTTCTCATGAAATGGAAAGATTCAGATGAGGCAGATTTGATGCTGGCAAAAGAGGCAAATATGAAGTGTCCTCAAATTGTAATTGCTTTTTATGAAGAGAGCCTAACTTGGCATTCTTGTCCAGAAGACGAAGCCCAATAATTATTTGCATTGCTTTATATATATATATATATATATATATATATATATATATATATATATATATATATATATATATATAAAATCTCGGTCTTGGTTTTTTTGATTTATTAGCGTAAAGAAATAACATTCTAATGAAAATCAAGTTTGATATGTTTGTTTTGAAGTAGTATTGGGAGACTCGTGGGGGGGGGTCGTTTTGCATCTATATAGCACTGGTTACTTTGAACAGAAGCTTTCTGTAGTTGCTTCCTTTATCAGAAAGGAACATTTGATGCCATGGTATATTTTTTCTTCTGTGTTAAATAACAGCTTTTCTAAATGTTGGGGGAAATCTCCACTGTCATTACTCAGTCAGAATTTGTATTTAACTCACATATGCCTAAGGATCATTCTGGGGTTTTTTGTTTATTTAGGGGTTGGGGATGTGTATACATAGAAATGGTTTTCTTCCTTTTTTTAACGTTTACAATAAAAAGCATTTCACGACCATGGATGAGCCCATGTTTCTGGGACGCCATCTACCAACAACCATCCCACCCAAATGAGAAAACTAGGCAAATCCTGGTGTGTTTTATTGAGGTGAACAAGACTTCCTCCTTTACAAGAAGTTGAAATCCTTTTGCTGTGTTGACTAAAGGGTCAGTATTCATGGAATGTGTAAGATTTCGTTCATGGAACGAAGGTTAGAGACTTGGCAGTTTAGGACCTGCTGGAATAAATGGGTGAACAAACTTATGATCTAAACTCTTTTTGACCTGCATGTTTTTTCTTTATCCCTGCTCATTTCTTACTTGTAGGCTTAATCTAAGTATTTGGATTACCGGTGCAGCAGAAGCCAGGAGAAACAATAACTGTAGTAATCAGAATGGTATCCAGCTGTATATTGTTTACTTTATTGTAAATACTGGTAAACAGTGGTCAATAAATAGTTTTATATTCAAAAAAAAAAAAAAAGATAATGCATACCCACATGAAACTTTAAGAAACATGCTTTGCAGTATATAATTAAGTACTAAAATTATATTTAGGTCAGATTCTATGTTGTATGGGAGTGTAAATAAAACAAAGATTAAAAACAGGATGTGAAAAATAGAGTGAAACATTTGAAGGTTGAAATGAACTTTAGAGGCCATCTAATCTAGTCCTCTAGTTTTATAGAGAATAAGTATAACAACAACAATAACAATACTGTACTTAGCAAACTGTGTTATTGTGAGGATTAGATAGTTAATGTATATAAAAACTCTTAACACAGTACCTGGGACATAGTAAATGGTCAGTAGGTGTTAGTTATCATCATTGTCATCATTATATGTACAATTATTTTTTCAGCTTCAGTGAGGTATAATTGAGAAAGAAAATTATAAGATATTTAAAGTAAACATGGTGAAAGATTCCCACCATCTGTTAATTAACACACATCACTATATACGATATCATTATATATAGTGAGAACATTTAAGTTCTACTCTTTAAGCAAATTTCAATTATACTATACAGTGTTATCAACTATAGTCATTATCTTTTACGGTATAGTCTTAGCCTTTATGCATTTTACAACTGAAAGTTTGTACCCTTTTACCAACCTCTCCTTTTTTTTCCCCACCGCCGGCCAATGGCTACCACATTTCTCATTTTGTTGGGATAAATTTGCCTTTTTTTTTTTCTTTTTAGATTCACATATAAGTGCTACCTTTCTTACTAATATTATAGATAAGGCAGTTGAGATACTTCTTCAAAATGAGATAGCAGGTAGAGTAGTAGTGGAACTAGAGCCCTGTCCTTGCTTTAGAGTAGGTGAGGAATGCTTCATTAAGTGAGATGGGGGAGAGATTGAAAAAGGAGACTTCTGTAGGCAATGGCATGAATTTGTGAATGAGTAAGATGTTTTCAAACAGGTTATACTTGATACAAAAAAAGGTTATTGGTGACCTTTGAAAGCAATGAAACCTTAGAGGGAATAGGGCTAAAGAAAGAATTAATGTTGAGGAAATAAGGACATTGGGTATAGATAAGACCTCTCAGAAGTTGGGAGTGGCCCATATTTTTGAGGTTCACAGTATATCAAATAAAGAAATGTCAAAACAGAATTTTAAAAGTTTTGGGTATATTTTACATGATTACACTTAAAATGAACTCTATCAACAACTCCCCAATATGACATAATTGTTCTATTTCTGTGATAATTACTACAAGAGTCTATAAATATATTAATTCATAAACCATATATGTAGTGTGGTCTGGTGATCGAATACAAATTTTATAAAGATTGTCTTCTTTGGTTGATTCTGCCACTGTATCTCTTTGGTTGTATGTCTAACTTTATTTGGAGGTTAGGAAAAAAGCTATATTTGTGGCCCATTTTGAATGTGAACGCAAGGCCACAAAGGCTTTCTTTAAACTCAGGATTGAAGTACCTGAAATCCTGGAGTGGACTGTGGAAGGGGAATGAAAGTCACTGAGTTTGGAAAGCATAAGCTTGAGTTTACCTTCGGAGGGAGATACGTGTTTCAAGAAAGCAAATTCACACAGACACCACACGAGATATGGAAAGAAGTATTTTTTAAATGTTGCTTAAATCTGATTTGATCTTTCATACGAGGTATCACTCAGAGTAATGGGGGGAAAATAAAAACTAAATTTCCTTTAGGCCAAATAAATTAACCGATTCTTTAGACAATGCTCAACCTTTTGGTTAAAGAGGCTCAGTTGTGCATATTTCTGCCCTTCTTCTGTGTGCCCTCCAAGAAGTCAGCTGGGTTTATCTGGCGGAACTGGAATTACGTCACAAGTGGGGTTGTTCCTCTTGAACCTACACAAAGAGCTAGAGGGGAGTTTTAAGGAATGAATGACTACCTTGGTTCTTCTCAGCTTCCATGTGTACTTTTTATTAAAAGTATTCTGCCTGAGATGTGACTACAGTGGAGGTGTGTGCCATTTCTCCTTTCCCATCTTTCATTGTTCTTAGGCAGAGCACACCTCTCCCTCATCCTGAATCTATGTCGGTGCTTCCCCTGGGAGTATAAAAATGTCCAGGGCATCAAACAAAGGGACATTTTGAAGAATTGGCGCCATATCCTTCTTGTAGGGCGCCGAATCTTTCCTTGTTGTTATATATGTGTTTCTGTTAAGGAAGAAATGGGCTAGACATATGAAGTTGAGGAAAAAAAAGAACATTTAATATTTAACTGTTAAAGAAAAGCTTTTCCATACATTTTTAAAAAAATGGATGATGTTTGATATAAAATTGTTTTGATATTTAATCTCATAGGACAGAATTAAAAGAAAAATTTTTAGTAGTTTTATTTAGTAATGCCAATGTTTATAATATGCCAGAAAGGAGAAAACACCTCCTTTGCCACTGTTTTTAAGCTAATGCTACAAAATTTTAAATGTCAGCTTAAAATGTTGGCATACAGTTTTCTAAGTGACAGGGACATAGCTTTTTAATTTCTTTTACATAGTGTGTGAGGAAAGTATTGTGGAGTTTTCATGGTGCCATGGAGAGAGAGTAGTCTTTTGAGCCATACGTATGGTCTCCAGTTGCTGAGGTATTGCTGGCCTTGTCTGCTTCTGAGGTTTGCAGCTGATATAACTCCTGAACTGCTGGCTGCTCTCTGCTTGGTCAGGAGTGCTTTTTGGAAGCTGTAGCTTTAGCTTGGCTCTCATTGCATTTCTATCACATTTCCCATCTTGCCCATGGCCTGAGCAGATCACCTTACAACCTCTGCAGAGCAGTCACTGTGGGCGTTTTGGCTCTTAATATGTGTGGCCCTTCTGGCTTACAGCTTAGCTACCTTTTGGTTCCCAAAGGGCCATGTGAAAATTTGTAGGTCTTAGCCACACCCCAACTGAAAACAACTCAAGAAAGCTAGAGTATGGTCTTCTTTCTGCCTCCCACACATTATTCCTCTGCATTTACTCTGTGGCTCCATCTCCCTTGCTTCTGCTGAAGGTTGGTGAAGAGGGCGGGCTCAACATAGTCACCTCCTAGAATATCAAATGGGAATCCAGATAGGAGCCATTTGCTCTTAGCCTTATCCTCAACTTATATACCTGACCCCTTCTGGGCTAAACCTGGGAGGTAGGAGACCAAACCCTGTGTATCTCAGGTCTGTCTCATCTTCTACCCATCCCACACTTTCCATCTTACTACTTTTTTTCTTCTTTTCCTTATAATCCCTTGAAACCAAAAGTGGTGAACTTTGAGCTTTATGCCCCTTCTCTATTGGTGGCTTTCAAACTTCTTTGACTGAAATCCATAAAAAGAAATAAAGTTCCTATCATAATCCACAGGAAAAAATACATTTTACATTGAAATTCAATATTATATTACATATATACCCTTCCAATAGCACAATATAACACTATTTTTCAAAACAAGATTTAACCTTATTAAAAGTGAGGCACTGTTGAAATGCTGGCATGGACCCACTAAATTGATTATATAGCCTACCAACATATTATATCAGGACTATTTTTATCCGATACACCTTAACATGGTTTTTTAAATTTAAACATTTCTCCAATATTCTGTTACTAAATTTTCAACATACAGAAATGTCAAAAGAATTTAACGGTGAATACCTAAATACCTACCACCTCGAATCTCGTATTAACATTTTATTACTCTTAATTTATCAAATGGCTATCTACCTATCCATCCCTCTCTTTATCAAACTATATTTGATGCATTTTAAAGTAAGTTTCAGATATCACATATTTCCCCCTCCCCTCTCTTTTTCTTCCCTTTCTCCTTCATTTTCCTTCTTCCTTCTTTTTTACCCTCCCTCCATTTATTCATTCATTCATTCCAAGCTGACAAATGTTGCGAATGTTTTGTGTCCGGGATGTACTTGGTTGTTAAATATCTTGAATATTACTATGAACCAGAGATAGAAGAGAAACACAAAACTGTGAGAGAACTAAAGTCATAGGCCTGTTGGGCTGCTGATTGGAAGTAATCTGTCTTGTCCTGTGAAAGATAACAGGGACTTAAAAGATTCTGTGTGAAATTGGAGGATGGGACCTGGTTCACTGTGTGAAGGCAGGAACAGGGGTTCCCAGTCTTCTCAACCCCTATTTTAGTCTAGCTCAGGAAAACAGCCGGAAGAAATTTGCAGACCAGTGGATTTACAGAGACCTCTGGGCCTATTGAGAGCGTTGTTGGTTGGGAGTGTTCTATAAGATGTCAATTTACTCAAGCTGCTTAATAACGTGGTTCAAATCTTTTATTATCCTTGCTGTACTTGCTATACTTGTGGATTTGTTTATTTTTTCGGGTCTATAGGTGTTTTCTAAAAATACTTTGAAGCTCTGTTAGTGGAGACATATACATTTAGGATTATTATATTTTCTTCACGAATTGACTTTTTAAAACCATGAAATGTTCCTCTTTATTCCTGGCAATATTCTTTGTTCTGATGTCTACTTTGTTTATATTAATATAGCTACTCGAGGTTTCCTTTTAGTAGTGTTTTCATGAGATATTTTAAATCATCTTACTTGTAAACTGTGTTTTTGTATTTAAAGTGATTCTTATAGAAAGAATATATTTGGGTCTTGCTTTTTCCTCTATTCTGATAATTTCTTGCTTTTACTTGGAATCTTTAGACCGTTTATATTTAGCATAAATATTGACATGATTGGGTTTAATCTTGGCATTTGTGTGCTATTTGTCTCTCTTGTTCTTTTCTCCTTTATATTTTCTCCTTACCACTTTTAATGATTCCATTTTATCTTTATCGTGGGCTTATTAGCTGTATATCTTCATTTTGTTTTGCGTGTATGAGTGTATGTGTAGTTGCTCTAGGATTTACAACATACTTATTTAACTTTTCATAGTCTATCTTTGAATAATATTTATTACTTTACAATAAATTTAAGATACTTATATTAATATATTTTCATTTATCCTTCCTTTTCTTTGTGCTACTGTTGTCACATATTTATGTCTTGAATATTTCGTTGTTTTAAAATAAGGAGAAATAAGAAAGACATTTCCATTTCATGTAGGAGAATAGGAAACACAAGCTAGAAAAGATTATGGTATGACTATTGGACAGTGGTGAGATGACTTAAGAAGATATTCTAGTATTAAGGAATGAGGAGAATAAATTTGAGCTTATAAGAGAATTTTGATGATGGAAGACTCATGAAACCAAGAAGGAGAAGATAAGTGGAAAGATAATGTTTACATTTAGAATATAATTTTCTCTTGTATTTGAAATTCTGAAACTAAATGCTTCAATTCTAGGCAAACTGTATGTGTCGTAGCTTGCAGATTTCTTCTCTAACAGCTTCTAATGGAATTGGAGGTAATTTGTTTCCTTGTTCAGCCTAATGGTTACCACAGAAACAATTCAAAATGAATAAAACGGAGGAAAAAGAATTGGAAAAAAATGCAGATTCAATATTCAATTTCACATACAAATAATTTTTATTCTAAATTTATTCTACAAGTTTTACTCAAAAAATTGTTTTCCTGTAATTTTATTTTCTTTGCTCTAAATCATTTATTCCTACAATGGTTTTGTGTGTGTGTGTGTGTGTGTGTGTGTGTGTGTGTGTGTCTTTAGCGCTATCTTAGGCGTGGGGGCTGCCCAGCCTTTGGAGCATTGTTGCCCCAGGTTAAAGCTTGTTTAGACTTGTCCTTGCTGTGATCATTCCCTCCCTTCTTTTTCCAGCCATGCATGAGAACCAGCCTTATTACTTTTAAAATGACACCTCATATGCTCAGAAAATTCTGCTATTCAATTTCAGCAAAATTATCTATTTACCCATCAAATTCTACCGAAAATCAGGACGTTGTCATAGAATTGAGATGTGTTTCAGGTTCGGTGTACAACCAATATACCAATTGATGGGAGTGGGGGAGGGGGAATGAAGTAGAAAGCTTTAAGTTAAAAGTCAGAATATAGGTTTGAAGTGCTTCTAAAAATGTCACTCAAAGTAATATTCAATTTTTAATTCTTTCCAACCTCTCACCTGTTTGACACTTAGCTGTTTCATCTTATTGTGACCTTTTGTTTTCTTTCTATAAATGTATATTTATCCTGATATCACGAAAGATAGAATTTAGTTCTTGAAGGCCTCTGCAAATGTCATTGGACACTGGACAGTAAATGTAGCCCAAATAACCTGATGTCAGGAAATATAAAAATCAAGGCAGCATTCTAATGACAGTAGCTTTTAAAAAGTGATGTCTGTTTAAGGAAGTGTTTTTTGTTACATTTGGGTAGTGACTAGAAATTAGAAACAGAAAATAGTACTTGAAAAGGAAGTCAATGCTTTAAGCTTTTCCCTTTAAACATTTATTCTCAGGGTATCAAGAGAAAAGCTTTTGGAGAAAAGAATAACAATAGTGATGATGATTATATTATCTTGTATTTTGTACCAATGTGTGTATCAATTGCATTAGTTTCCTGGTGTTTGGGCTTTTGTGAGAACTTCATTACACATTAGAAAAGCTATCTCTTATTTTTCTTCCCATGTCCTCATTAATTATAAAAACAATCTTTCTATAATCACACCTGTACATTGTCTGCTTTTGCCGAAATATTTATATTATGACTCATTTTTTCAAAGTAAAAGACTGTAAGACAGAAATGCAGCATGAAAATTTCTCCACTTACTGAGAACATACTTTAGAATTATTTCTGCATCTTGTAATGCTTATATTTCTTTGAAATATATAACATAGATTTTCAAATAATGGCCAGTTGATAAAAACAGGTTGAAAACATAATATTTCTTAGAAGCTATGGATGGAAATATAGAGTATACTTTATAAAAAAAATTAGTTGAATTCCACTTACCTATTATTTCTCTACTGATTATTTTCTACAAAAATGAAATGGTATTACTTTTATTTTTAAAAGTAGAAAGGAAATCCATATAGCATATATATGTTAGATCATTTATAACAGTATGTGTTCAACGACATCTTAGTTTTAAAGTATCCTGTCTTATAATAATTAATTTCCCTTTCAATCGAGTATGTACTTGCCTTGAACAGAATAGTTTCAGTGTACAATCATTGGAATGACACATGTAGAAGAGCATTATTTTTCTGTGCAAGACCTAGTTTCTAGTGACAGCATGTGGATCTTTTTTTAGAGTTACTTCTGGTTTTCTATCATATGTCTAATTTGCAGATGGATGATATGGAATACTTTTTGCTTTTCCTTTGTATACATATATGCATATACTTCTCTCATTTGTGATTTTATTCACTCAGACATGTTTTCAAAATCTTCCTGAGTTGTTTACAGCTCTCCAGATCAGAAACTCTACAAATCTAGTTTTTTTCATAGTTTGACTTAAAATCATTTTGAAGTTCATGTATTTCAGCTTGCACTTGCAAATAGACCTACTCGTTTTCAAATGTACAAATCAGCATGGATCAAAAATAAAGGCATCTCACCTACTTCTTGCCCTAATTTCCTTATCTTTGTGGACATGAGAGCTGCTTGCTTTGGGAACGTCTGTGAAATGTTAACCTTTGCGTGGGCTGCCCCACCCCCCTTTTCCTTCCTCTTCCTCCCCTTGTTGCAGGCTCAGTGTGGTGGGGCGGGCGTGGATGGTCCCAGCAGGGAGGAGTCTTCCTTATTGCCCTTTTTACATCGTTTATAATGTTGTTTCTGAGGGAAATGTAGTTTGAGTCTTATCCTAATCAATATACATGTTAATTGCAACAAAATCCACTTGTAGTGTTAAATAAAAAAAAAAGAAAGATTTAGATCCAATGACTTAGAGATGAGTGGAATTATTTTACTGCTGGGCATGACACAATCTGATTTATGCGTTAGACGGACCACTCTGGCTGCTCTGAGCGTGGAAGCAGGAAGCCCAGTCAGCCGGGACATGAAGTTAAGGGGAGGGAAAGTGGGACAGATCTTTTAAAACAAAAAGCCACACAACATCTCTGTCCACTTTGTACAGAGTGGCTAGGACTCTCTGGGCTTGTCTATGAGATACATGCTGGGTGGCTAGAGGTGGTCTCTGCTGCATGAAACATGAAACACCTGGGGTTATGGCATATAGCTGCCTTAACTGATCTGGCAGGAACAATTTGGTTTTATGACATTGACTGTCATTTCAGCAGAAGTGAGGTCTGCAGTGGGCTAAGTGGCCAGCTTAGGGTTTTTAACTAATTTGGACTCTAAGGGGTAGATCTACCCCTTTGCAAATGGATAGTGTCCACAACTACAGCTAAGTCAGAATCCTTCTCAAGGGTGCGGAGTAGTTTCACAACTCACCCATGGATTCTGAAATCGGAGTTCAAGTGTTACAAACTTTTACAGCATCAATTCACCTCTAGATTTTTGTATGTGTGTATTATAAATTCATATTTGATTTTAAGCTTTTATAAGCATTAGGAAATTTATCTGTGGGTTTGATCCTTTCTCTAGCAATCATCTATTCATTCCTATCTTCTATGACCCTTTAGAAGGGGAAAATAATATTCCTATTCATAGTTACAGTACCTTTCTGCCCAGATTAGTAGCAATTCCAGTGTTTCCTCTGGAATTCTCCCCTTCTGAAGTTTCTTAGTATCCTTTATTATTAACACATCTCGGGGGGACCATTCTCATTGCATTAGTGAATCTGTAGTAACAGCTCTTATATCTCGGAAGGGAAGGGCTTGGGAACTCTAACGTGCTCTTCCCCAGATGCACCGTGACTCAGCATTACAGGTATGGGATGGGTAGCTTTGTCAGGCCACAGATAAGATTGTGTGACTCCCTTCTCCCAGGACGGTTACTGCCTGTTTGCCTTATGTTTGTGAAACAAGTACCACTCCAGAGCTTCTTTCCAGAATGAAGAAGGCCTGGTCTAAGATTTGCTTCATCTGTTAGGCAGAGAAATGGTTGATAAGTTTAGGCTAACTGGGGATTGTGTGAATACATGTACACAACACACACACATATACGTGTGTTATGCATGTATATCATCTCTATACACACACAAAACTTAAAATCTCTAGATAACTAATACTGAACAAAAATTTATATTTTAGTTATTAGGACGTGCTTGAATTTGCTTTAGACAAACTTCATTTTTTAAATGTGAGAATTTTAACCCATATGGATGTGGATTTGATGAAGGGACTTACCCATATTCATGCATATACATAAGTTAAATATAGAACTATTAAAATATCTTACTTAACTTTTATTTATATTACTTATGGATATTTTACAAAATTAAATATAGATTAGTTTGCATTTTTATACTTAATTGCATGTGTTTACAGTAATTTATTTCTCATGTTGCTTAACATAAGAAAAAAAATTACCCTGAATTAGCATATCTTTTAAATTGAGCCACATTATATAGCAAATAATTTCCCTTTTCTTCACAAAGATGTTTGTATTAGTGACCTAAAATGATAAAAACACATTTCCATTATCTTATTTGTAACCTGTAATTTCTGAAGACCAATTTAAAGTATTATGTTGGTGCAAAAGTAATTGCAGTTTAAAAGGTTGAAAATAATTGCAGAACCCGCAATTACTTTTGCACCAACCTAATGTGTTGTCTCTTTAAGTGACATTAAATTAGACCTCAGTCATCTGTTTCCTGTCACTTCCTATTATTTTGTACTTGTTCATCAATCCTTGTGGGAAATCAGAGCATGTATAGCTCTCTCTCTGATCTACATAATGTTCGGTGAGGGTGTGGTCTGGAGAGGCCTCTCTTCCCCTTCCCTTTACTCCTGTCCCTTCCCCTCCCTTCCCTTCTCCCCCCTCTCCACAGACTGACATTCTCCCCCAGTCTCCTGCCCACTGTTCATCCCACTGGTTCCTGGCCCTGTGAAGCAGAATAAATGAGACTCTTAAAAAAGTAATTTAAACTCTATTTAAATGTTTACATCTCCTTTTGCAGTATACGTATTGAAATTTAGTCTTTTGTGGTTATTCACTATTTTATGCTTCGTCATCAAAGTTTCTTACAGTTAAAATATTAACCATTGTTCCAGGGTGTTCACTTCAGAAAAGCCGTGGGCAAATGACCTTATTCTGTAATAGTCTGGGGGATTATATATGCGTCTAATTATGGAGACGCATTGTTTGCAACTGTGAAACAGGAAGAATCAAGGCCCCATGTGGTAACCTGTTCATGCTCTTTTCATGAAAACAGCTCTTATTTTTAACAGTGAATTAATAATTTTCATCCATTTTTAAAAACATGGAGTTGTCCCATAAGTGAATAAATGATCTCCTATAAAATTACAGAAATGTATAAAGCATAAAATGAAAATCTTCCAACCAAAACCATCCACCAGAGATACGTATTGTTAATAATATTTTCTAGGCATATTCATGTAAAAAATATATATACACACAAAATATAAATATTATATGCTTTCTTTTTTTACAAGTAATATTCTGTAATTTGTTTTATTATTTACTGTACAATGGACCTCTTTCCACATCACTATATAAAGAAAGACCGCTTTTTATGGCTGTATGTATTCCACAGTTAGGCTTTAGGGATCTAATAACTCTTTTAGATGTTGATAAACAAGTAGATACTTTGATAAATAGACTCAGGAGCCAGATAGGAATTGAAATACAGTCTTCACTTTTCTATTAATAAGGTTAAATGTGAGAAGTTGTTTTGCTATGAGGCTAAAACAACCCCTTAATTGAATTTATCCACTCTTCCAGGGATGAAGTGACAGGAGAAAGCTTGCTTTCCCTGTAGGATGGCAAATCACTGCCCTGGTAGAAAAGGGGAAGTATGGCAGCTGGGGTGGGGGTGGGGGGTGATGGAGTTGGGGGGAGAGAGAGAGAAGTGGGGGACTTCTCTTAGTAGCACTGAGTATGAATGCTTAGAATTAGAATTATTGGTACAAATAATATCTACATTTAGTCTTCCACAGATGCTGCCTAATAGCCCATTTACATTCTACCCAAGGATGAATCAGAGCTCCATTTCTCCGCATCTTTTCTTTTATTCATCTGTGCCGGCCTGATTAAAAAATTATCTCATTTAAAAAAATCCATAGACTGATTATTAGTGAAGTTAAATATATTTCTGTATGTTTATTGGTCACTTGTATTTCTTTTATAATTCATCCATTCATAATTTTACCCAATTATCTATGTTCACCTTCTCTTATTTATGTGTGAATATTCTCTATGGATTACGTGTTTTTAAATTATCTGTCATATAAAAATGTAGTACATTTCTCCCTAAGATTGTCATTTGTCTTTAAAATTTTCTAGTATCCTTTGACATATAGTAATTAAATTTCTATTTAATCAGCTCTGTCACTTTTAAAAAAATAGCTTCTTGGTTTTGTATCATGCTAAGCAAAATTTTCATTCTAAGATTATAAGAATATTTTTCCCTAGTATTCTTATTTTTTTACTTTTAAATATTTAATTCCTATGGAATTTATTTTTGTAGTTATGCTAGGAGTATAAAAGCCAATAATTTCCTATTATAAAAAATACTTTATTTGTGTTGTAGAATTTTAAAAAGTATTAGTTCTGTGCTTAACTTTTTATTTCAAATTCATAAATGAATTACTCTGGAAGTTTAGGTATCCCATAATATATTGAATTTTAACTATGATTGCATATAGACTGTTTATTATGAATCTCTGTAGCAGAAAATACAAAAAAAACCTTGCACTATTTGACAGCTTATGTAGGAGGCCTTAAAATTATTGAAAGCGATAATTCCATTTGAATTTTTTTTTCTTATTAAAGAACCAAGTACCTAGGCATGACCGTAAGTAATTAACTCATCTAATCTCGATTCAGGAAGCATGTCTGATTCAGTTCATAGTGAAATTAACTTTCAATTCCTAAGGCCTCCCAACTTAAAACAGTGGAGGTGGGATGGAAAAATTGGGGAAAAAATTAAAAAACAATTTGGTGGTAGCCAATGTGGATAGTAGCCACTGATTTTGGGGACTTAGTTGGATAAATACTTTTTTTGATAAATATGGATGGTCTTAAATAAATAGAAGAATGAATAAATCCTGGTCTAGCCCATTGACTGGTCTAGACTTCATCATATATTCTTCATCATAAAAATTATCATTACACTTTAGTTTTATTATTACACTTTAGATTTTTTATTGTTATGATAGTTTTATTATTATTTGGTTTTATTATTACTTTAGATTTTTATTGTTATGATAGTTTGAATAATGTCCTGTAAGAAATAAGAAAGCTTAAGTATGTGAGGGCAGTCTAGCTGTGACCCCCCAAGCGCCGTCTGATTGTTAAAGATGGACTCTTGAATATGCATGTTGAGTCATGGAGAATGATCATCTATAGATGAGAACAATTACTTTAGAGTTTAAAAGTCATAAAACCTGAAGTAGCTCGTGGATCAACCAAGCAAACCAGGCCTCTTGAAAAATAGGCTATCTAAGAATTTATTCAACTTGCCTGCATAGGTCAAAGGAGCAGATTCCAGAGAAAGAGAGATATTTATCCTTTCATGGATCAGGGAAATAGTGGAATCCAGACGTTAAGCCAGACAGACTTCTTGGGTTCAAATCCCCTCTCTGCCTTTTACTGTGTGACTGTAAGTAAGATAACCTCTGTGTTCCTGGGGGTTCTTATTTATTGAATGAGAGTATCTATCGGGCACTGTGAGTATTAATGAGATAATATATAAAAAGGGCTGAGAACAGGGCTTGGTCCATTCTGTGCTCCACAGTAGGAGCTGAATAAATACTAGCAGTTGTTCATCCTTTCAGCGGACGTTTCCTTAGTGTCTATCTTGAGCCTCATATGGGAAGGTAGTACCTCTTAGGAATGGAAACAGTTGATCCTGAGTGGCATGGTGTCTTCTGCCATGTAAAAGGATCTGCTATTGAATAACCACCTTTACTTTGCTTGGGAGGGCACCGGCCTGGGTCTATTCAAGAAAAACCAGAAAGCCAGGGAGTTCTGGCAGCCTGAGGAACTGGTACACCAAATTCTTACATATACTTGCAGGATGATTGATTTCTGGTGCTTATGAGTGTGGGGTGAGACTAAGATTTATCAAGCATCTCCCGGGTGGCAGACACTGGTAGACACTTATGTTTGCTCAGTGATTAACAATGTAAGTGTAAGGAGGAAGAAATGATTCTCCTCAATGCTAGGCTAACCCCTTTATTTGTTTTCTCTGGTCCCATCTCATCCCATCATCTCTGGTGGACCTTCCCTCTTTCTTGTACTTCTCTAGATCTATCTGTACACATTGGCTTCTTTTCCTTTCATGCTTATTCCTCTACCCTAGCAGAAATCTTTCTACAATTCCTCTGTTCCCTTGACATACCTCCCCAGTACTCCCTCTAAAGAACTCAGAAGAGGAATTTTTATTCTCTGGCTTAAGTTTCTCACCACCATTGCTCAACCCCGTAACTGACTTTTTCCACAATCATACTGTATGAACTCTTGCCTCAATTAGCTTTGACTAAAACCTACTGTGCAATAGCTGCCTCTCTGAGAGATAACAACCAGACATTATAGATGTTCCAGGACTTTAGAGTTCATTTAAGTTTTTTCTTTAATCTTTCAACAATTAATTTACTAAATGTTGGAAAGGGTAATAATGCTCTTTAGGTATTAAAATCACTCCTTAGTAATTCATAAAGGAGTACTCTGGAAGATTAGGTATCCCATAATATCTTATATTGAATTTTAACTATGACTGCATATAGACTCCACATTATGAATTTCTGTAGCAGAAAATACAAAATGTCTCTGTAATATTGCCACTATTTAATTACTTTGGAAAGCTATTCGCTCCCTGGCTTTTGTGAACTCTTCTCGTTTCCCACCTTCTCTTAGACCTTTCACCTGTGTTCTTCTTTTTAAAAATCTTTGCTCTTTCCTCCTGCCCACTAAGTATGTCTCCTTAGAACAATATTGTCTACGCCTACCTCTGTGCTGAGGACTGCAAATTTTGTATTTCTGTAATTACTACTTGTTTAAATCCAAGCTCTGAATCTCCAAGTATCCACTGAAGGTGTTTCTCCCCTAACACTTTAAATTCCACATCCAGGCCCATGTATTTATTTTAGTGCCTACTATCTGCCAGACGCCCTAGGAATTGTGGAATGTAGAGGTATACAAGGCTGAATTCTTGCCTTAAAGAGCTTAAGATGAGGAAGGCAGGAAATAAAAACATAACTAAACGAATAAACAAAATACTAGTGACTGTTAAATGCCACCAAGGGCATGAAGTAGGGTATAGTTTTAGAGAATGGCTAGGGGGTTGAAAGCGAAAGCAATTGCAAAGGTCTTGAGGTAAGAGAGAATGGTACATCTGAGGGACAGAGGAAATAAGGCCTTTATGGCTTGAGTGTGAGGATGAAGAGGGAGATCAGGAATTGTTTTGTGGAGCGTGGTCAGGAGTTAGCATTTTACTCTGGAGAGATATTGGGGAGCTTTAAGCACAGAACTGAGACAGTGCTAACTCCTAAGTGGAGGAGGGACTGTCAAAGAATAAGATGGAGGCAGAGAAACTACTAAAGAAGCTGCTGAGGTATTTGGGCAGAAATTGATTTTCATGGACTGTGTTGTGAAGCTGGAACAGTGGAAATTGTGAGAAATGATAAGATTCAGAATATATTTTGGAAGTAGATATGAGAAAATATATTGTTGGATTGGACTTTGGGTGTGAGGGAAAAACAAGAATGGAGGTGTGTCCTGTTTGGCCTGAGCCCAAAGTGTTGGTCCCATTTACTGAAATGGGGAAGTCTGGGGTGAGGGAAGGGGTGTGTGCCACTAGATTGTTAAGCGGAGATGTTGAGTAGGCAATCGGATATACAAGAGAAGAGGTGTGGTGAGAGATACAGGATTGATAACTCTTAGTATGTAGATAGTATTTGAAACCATAGTTTGAGAACACCAAGGACGAGAGGGTAGATAGAGAAAAGGCTGATGAAGTTGCTGAGAAGGAAGAGGTGATTGTTAAGGCGCAGAGCTCAAAGAAGAGAACATTTTAAGGAAGAGGGAATGATGGACATGTCAAATGCTGCTGAGGATGAAATGGGAAGACAATGGAGAATTACTGATGGCCTTCACAAGATGTCGATTCACCTTATCAGCATTTGGTGTTCTGTCAGTGTTCTGTATTTTGGCTATTCCAATATGTTTATAGTGGTATCTCGTTGTTGTCCTAACTTGGGTATCCCTGATGGCATATGAAATAGAGCATCTTTTCATACGCTTATTTGCCATCTGTTTATCTTTGGTGAGGTGTCTGTTAAAGTCTTTGGCCCATTTTTATTTTTTTATTTTTATTTTTTTTCATAGTTGGACTTTTATTGGCAAGCATATTTTATGAGTACCATGAGTCTTATAACAAACTGGGTTTCTCTCCAGAAATTTACAGTAATGTCTGTGGCTCAATTTAAGGAACTGTGCCAAATTCTGAGGTGAGTGGGTTTCTCTAGCCTCATTCCTGGCTCTACTTTTCTCTCTGTCCTTGTATTCCTTTATCTTTCTCACCTACTTCTAATTGATGTCATTCGATTGTATTTCACATATCTCTATATCTTTCCTAGAACACGTTGTGGTAATATTGGGTCAGAGAGTGTGAACATCCTTCTGTTTCATGATGATTATGTTTTATCTTATTGCTTCCCACAGCATCATATAAGTTTTACTGCATTGTTAAATCCCTTTTGTCCTTAAAGAAACTGTTTTTTTTTGTGTGTGTGCGTGTTTTCATGCTTACATTTTTTTCATTTTTTTTTGTTAGTTTCAGGTGTACAAAACAATGTAATAGACATTTATCATTTATATCCCTCACACAGTGACAACCCCCCTCCCTCCATCCACTACCCCTCTGACATCGCACAGAGCCATTACATTTCCACTGTCTCTATTCCTAATGTTGTACTCCACTTCTTGTAATCATATAATCATATAATTATATATAATTATAGTTGACATTCATTATTGTTCAGCTTCAGGTGTACAGTGCAGTGATCAGGCATCTACATCATCCCTGAGGTGGTCTCCCTAATGAGACAAGTGTCCATCGGATACCTTACAAAATCTTTACATTATTGATTACATTCTCCAAATTGACTTTTGTTTCCCTGTGGCAATCTTGTGGTTACCGATGGTGCTTTCTAATCCCCTCACTTTCCCCCTTATCCCCCCCCTCCCTCCCATCTAGCAACCCTCAGTTTTTCCTCTATGTCTCTGAAATTGTTTCTGATTAGCTCATTCATTTATTCTGTTCTTTATATTCCACATATAAGTAAGATCATTTGGTATTTGTCTTTCTCTGTCTGACTTATTTCACTTAACATAATGTTCTCTAGGTCCATCCATGTTGTTGCAAATGGTAAGATTTCTTTCTTCTTTATGGCTGCGTAATACTCCATTATATAAATGTGCCATAGTTTCTTAATCCAGTCTTCTACCGATGGGCATTTTGGTTGTTTCCATGTCTTGGCTATTGTGTATAGTGCTGCAATAAACATAGGGGTGCATAGATTTTTTTTGAATTAGAGTTTTGGATTTCTCTGGAGAGATACCTAGGAGTGGAATTGCTGGGTCATAAGGTAGTTCCATTTTCAGATTTTTGAGATCCTGTTTTCCATAGTGGCTATACCGATCTTTTGACCCATTTGTAAATCAGGTTGTTGAGTTTTAAGAGTTCTTTGGATATCTTTGAAAGCTGTCCTTTATCAGATGTCTTTTGCAAATACTTTCTCCCAATCTGTGGTTTGTCTTTTCATTCTCTTGAGGCATTATGTTTTTCATTTTTCATTATTTGTAATTTATTTTTTTTAGTAACCATTTGCTCTAGTTTCAATTTTGGCTTTTTTTGTATTTTGTCCTTTATAAATAAGTTATTTCGTCATTTATCTCTTGTGACATCCTAGAGTGTGTATTTCATCTAGACTGAACTCATGTTTCATTGTTGAAAAGAATTTTGGCTGTCTTTCCTGGCATTTTATTTTGTCATCTAGTTTGGCATTTTGATTTGCGGCTCATTTCATGTGGAAGTTTTGGGCGTTTGTTTCTCTCCTCCTTCCTCCAGGGCTCACCCTTCATTGTGAAGCAGTTTTATGATTAGTGACCTGGCCTCTCAGGAAGTCCAGAACCTAGTTTTTAATGCATGTTGTACCAACCAGGTCATGTCTTTTTCCTTCTATCACTCTCCACCCTTCCCTTGGCTTTCTATAAAATCATATATCTGAGCAGTTGATTAGCTCGGATTTTTTTTCCAGCCTCTTTTCAAGGGAAATGTCCTCATTGATCTCCTGATTACTTGGAGCAAAGTTATCCTGGTGGGAATAGCTTGGGTAAAATTACATAACTTTACATAGATTGTGTAGATGTCCGACCACTGCACTGTGCACCTGAAGCTGAAGTGGAATATATTGAATGTCAACTCTAAATAAATAAATGAATAAATAAATAATCACAGGATGTAAAGTATAGCATACGGGATATAGTGAACGGTATTGTAATAGCTATATATGATGTCAGAGGGTTAGTAGACTTGGGAGGGGCTTATTACTTTGTGAGGGACGTAAATGTCTAACTATGTTGTTTTGCACACCTGAAACTAATATAATAAAAAGAATTGAAACTTTAAAATTCCATCATTTAAAAAAGTTAAAGGAGAATGGCCAATCTGCGAGGACCACAGTACCCAACATGCCAGACTTGTGGCTGGAATGGAGGTTTGTAGGCTGGGTACCTGCATAAAACTGAGTGCCTTGTTGTTGTGTTGTTATTGTTGTAGTTGTTGTTTTTGTAGTTCATGGTTAAAACCACTTTTGAAATTTTTGACATTGTTATACACTATGGAGGCTGATTCAAAAATCACAGTCATTGTACTTCCTTGCCTATATCAAATTGAAGCAAACTAGAAATCAAAAAAATGATTTATTTATAAACATATACCATTTTATACTTCTAAGGCACACAAGAAAATAAAATTCTGAGAGACATAAAAAATGATGTGCTAGCTCTGAAACATTCTGTCTGGTGATAGTGAGCTACAGTCTTTTAAGGATTTAAAATGAATGGCTTATCTAGTTTGTTCTCTTCATTTTCATTTATTTCCTCCCAATTGTGTTATTTTTACCTCACCTGTCATATAAAAGTATGTCACATGCTTTCAAACCCCTGCCTTACTTTTGCAAATTTCAATCTTATTTTTCTTAATATGGGCAAACCCTTCCTGATTTAATACTTCAACTTGCATTTCATTGTCTTTTTTTCTCCCCTTTGTCTTGTTTCTTAGTTTGGGTACCACTTCTTAATATATTTTTATCTAACAATTTATTATTTTAGGCAAGATAGGTGGGAGAAAAGGGTACTGGGGGAAAATGACCCACGTCAAGAGACTTTAAGAAACTTCTGGGTGCAAGCAATAATTGTGAATATTGTGACATTTTTCTTTCCAATCTGAGTATCACATTTTCTAAACTTGATATCTCTTTAAATACACTCAAAAGTTTTTTTAAATAATAAAGTTGTAGGTGGGTAATTAATGTGACAGAAGTTTAACTTTTATAAAATGACCATATAGAAAAAGTATGTAGCTGATATATACTTATTTATAATAATATATTATTTAATTTTAAGAACACATCAATTTTAATTTAACAATATTCAATATATTATGTATTTTATGTACTTATTCAAGAAGTATTTGGGTCAGCATACAATAAAATGCACATACAAAGAAACCATTGAAATAAGAAATAACCTAGTAGGAATTACATTCATTCATTTATTCACTGGGCATTTATTAAGTACCCTCTAAGTCTAGGGATATCATAATAAAGATGATAGGCCTGAGCTTATAATATAATGGGACTGATTGACAATCATCTGATTTTGTGAAGTGTGGAAAGTGCTTAAGTGGGGGATGTGTAGGAGAGCCTGACTGGAGGAGATTTAGGGGCCAGAAAGTCTTTCTGTTGAGAGCAAGTAATGCTCAATTTGTTAGTGATCATATAATTTCTAGAGTCTTGAGAGGTTGACATGTCATGAAAAGTAATATGCAAAATTTAAAATAATTAAATATTGTTATAATAATGGAAAGCAACCAATTTAAGTTGGCTATTCGTAGCCAATGATAGCATGCCATCAGTTATTTTTACTTTTTTCTAATGAATTTGTCACCTTATTTCTTGAAATGACAGATGAGTTATAAGAAGTACTAAAGCAATCTATTTAAACAAAATCATCAGAAATTCATAGCTTTTAAAAAACAATGATGCTCTTTTTATTATAATGTGAAAATTAGATATTTGCTTGAATAGATAAAAAATACCTAACCTTTTAAATTTTTACATTAATTATAGCTCTAACACTTAAATTGACTTGTGTTTCTTTTTAACTTGTTGAATTTCTGATCATTATGACATACAGGACGATTTTTTTCCTTACTCAAAAAAATTATATCATTGCCATGATGGTACTTTTCCCTGGTTTTTCAAAATTCCTTTTACTTTTTTATTTAAAATTACTAAATATGTTCTGTAATGCTTGTCACACATTAATACCACTGAGTCTAAACTATGTTTAAGTTATCCACTGGCATCTAGTAATTATCCAGAACCATGAAATGCAAGGCAGTATCTCCTGATGTGTAAAATTTCAATCCTGAAGAGAATTCCTTAATTTAAAACACATCTTTAGATACTTGTAATTTAAACTTTTTTATGTTTAAAGATCACATACTTCCCTTAATTAAAGTTCTCCTTTTGATCAATAGTTTACTAGGGTCTTGTGTTTGCAAACATAAATTGTTAGAGAGATAGCATAAGTATTAACAGTGTTATTTCAGTTGATTTTTTAAAGCTCTTAGATTTTCTAAGCAAAATTTTCCATTGTATAAAGACACCATATTCCTTATAAAAGGTGTTCAACTGTACATGTTAAAAGTACTCATTCAGAGAAAATTATCTCATATGGAATTTGTTTTAGTGTTTTGAAAATCATGTATTCCTCTTACATGTTGAAAGAAAATTGAAGTAACTATTTTGTCATGATAATTTTTTAGCTAAATTTTATTTTCTGCCCTGTTTTGAACAAACGTTAGAAACCTCATACACCCAAACCTGAGAATTGTGTTGGGATCAGAGTATGTGAATTCTGATACCTTTTCATCGCTTGTACACTAGGAATTCTATTTTTTAAATGATATCCTGCCAGCTTTTTCACAATCCATTAATTCCTGGATCAACATCAGAGGGAATGTCAGAGCAGAGTGAAATTCTTGTAAGACACAGATGTCAGGATCAAAAGTCAGAGACATTCTCGGAGCAGCAGGGAAGCAAGCTTGTTAGACTTTAATCGGAACAATTAGTATCTGCCATGTGACAGTGTCGATGCCCTGCCTTATATTTCTGTTAAATTTCAGGCATGCTGAAAGACCTCTTCCAAGTGTGGTGGAAAGTTTCATGAGCTTTTGCTCTGATTATTTTTGACCAGCATTCTTAAGTTTTGTTGATCCTTTCCAAATGTCCTTAAATGGTAAATTATTGATACACTTAGACAATGTAGGGTCCAGCTTATTGTAGAGATAAATTTTCATCTTCTCTGAGTGAATGTAATACAGAATGACTTGCTTTATAGATGTTTGTGATCGTTAGTACTCAGGAGGCTTTTCCAGCTCTGTTATAATAGCTCACAGAGTGAGAGCTTTTACGTCTGGCTCCAGATTGCTCCAGTGGATGCTCAATAAATGTGAATCATTGATGAAGGAAAAGTACTTAAAATTGGATGTTGAGATTTTCGTTAAAGCATTTTTTTGAAATCAGCTGTTATATTTTGCTTGTGTCTTCATTAAACCAAGATAACCGTCTTTGGGAAAAAAATCAACCAGTTATTTTCAATAAATGTTGTCAATAAATGTTGTTAATATGTGTTGTCAACAAACTAATGTGCTTTGTTTATTTTTTTCAATAATAAGTTGCTTTGATTTTTTTAGTCATCTCTTGTAAAAAATGTATAACAATTTATTTACTCAGAGGTCAACCTTTGGGACAACTTAAAACATCAGGAGCTGTAAGTTAAAAAACATTTCTAACGAGGAGAAATGGTTCTTTAAGGTGTGAACAGTAATGAAAATAGTTGAGAAAACGCAGACACCAAAACTATCCCTGCTGTCATAGGATTGATCAATTCACTATTGGTAGAAAAAGGCCACTCTAATTGGCTGTAAAAACAAGCCAAAAACTATGAGAGAGAGTATGAATGGAAGCATAGAGAAGAATAGAAAGGAGGCCAAGAGCATGACGGCATTAACAAGGGCAGGAATCTTAAGTAGTGACAAGGCTGGTAACTGGTGGGCACTTTAGTGTCAGAGGGTTAGCCACTTGGTGTCTCTGAGTCCTCCAAATAATATGTCATATTTTGATGTGACATGCTGATATTTTCTCATTATTCAAAGTCTGAAAATGCATCTTTAGAATTCATGTTTTTATTGTTCTATAACATATATAAGTAAAAATGTATATTTGCTAGCTCAAAAGTGACTTCAAGCAAATCCCATAATTACCCTTCCCATTATTAACAAAATTGTTGCCTTAGACATTTTTTATGTATCATTCTGGAACTACCATTGAGACAGTCTTACAGTTGAGTGAAAGAAACAGTAGATTAAACTGTAGTGGAAGGCTGCATGATAATTAACTCCATGATCACCGTTACACAGATTCTTTAGCAGTAGAGGCAGATTTTGCATAGATTTGCTATGGGGGAAATAGTAACATATGCCTCTCAGTAATACTTAAGGGCCTTATATTTATTTTGATGATGATGACAAAAATAGTTGTAGGATTCAAAACTGTATACTTCAAACACTTGCACATAGATCATACCAATTAGTTCTCATAACAACAGTGAAATAAGCATTATTCAGTATTAGAGATGGTGAAATAGGCTCAGAGTAGTTTAGTAAAGTTTTCAAGGTCATTTGACCAATAAGTTCTGGGACTGGCATTGAGCTCCATACCTGTTCATTACATCATCACTTCTTCAAATGGTTCAGGTGTGGCAGAAATGGCAAAATGGCAATCAAAGATTAGTACTCTATCAATAAAGGAAAGATTTAATAAATTATGGTACATGCATATGATGGAATTGCAGTCATTAAAATAATGGCATGGAACTATTTTAATGATTCAGAGAAGGTTCATAATATAACATTAACTAAAAAGTAAAGTCTGACAACAATAAAAAATGGTCTCAGTTATATAAAAATCTGTTTTTGCATGTAAAGGAAAACATATGGTGGTTTTTTTCCTAAGTTCTGGGATAATAGGAAATTTAAAAGTTTTTCTTATACTTTTTCATATTTTCTAAACTGTCTAAAATGAGCACGTAGAACAATCATATAAAGTTACCTTGTATAATAGTTATTTACATAAATTCATATTTATTGAGGTGGTATCATCAGGTATTCTGCTAGAGAACTTACGGGTTAATTTGGGGTGAATGATTTCCCTACCAATTGTAAATGTATTTCCAATGTACCTGTGTGGCACAGCCAGAGACAATATTGTCAACACTGAATCAAAGGCAAGGGCTTGTGATGGCCTGAATGAAGTTACCAGTCGTGATATTATAGAATTTAGTTTCCGAAGGCTTTTTGTAGCTAAATGACTGCAGTAGTGCTAGAGGTAAGGACGTTCAAATGTATTTATTTTCCTACTCTTCTCATTGGTTGTATGAAGGATACAGCTTGTACATTTCCGCATTAATATTATGATCGAGAAGTGTCCAAGTCAAGAACTATCTGTAGTTATTTGTCCAGTCTTACATTTGTCCTGTTAAGAATTGGCATGAGGGCTTTCTCAAAATATTTTTTCTTTGTCCTGGAACCATGTATTTAGGCAAAACATTTTGATCCACAAGACCTGGATGGTATCAAATAAATTATTCTTTCTGTTGAGTCAGTATGATCAACAGAGTAAGGTATTCTGGTTGTGTTCCCCAAAGGGCTAGTGAATGGCTTTCAGTGTTTGGTGTGATGGCCCTCTCTGCAGGAGGGTGAGGCCATTGGAGGGCAATGGGGTGTTTACCTGGTGGCCTGTGTGCCATCTATTATTTTTTCTAAGGGCAAGGGGTCCATCACGTTGTTAATCCTATTTATTGGGCACTTACTTGCTGTGAACCCTGCACAGGACTATTCATGAGAAAAATTTAAAAATAGAAATCACAGTCTGTGCCCTGGAAAGGCCTAGAATACAATTAGATAAGTAAGTGACATACTGATATGAGAACATGTATAATATACGATATCATATATTGTGATATACGATATGTTTATGTATTGTGTATCACAATATCCGAACAGATATAGATTGATGTAACACAAGCTGCATTATTGTTGAGAGATTAGCACAAAGGCATAGTTTTGCCCTTATCATTCAAATGGTGAAAAAAATGATTCACTTGTATTATATATCTCCTGCACAGGAAGGGACCTTTATATTTGCTTTTTTATCTTTATTATACTTGACCTAATGCTGAACATATGACAGGAACTCAACAAATACGGTGTTTAATAAATTGTATCTTCATGGTGTAGTTTAACTGATTTCTCTGCTCTCTGTATTTCACGTAAATTGGCTATGGATCCAGAGGCTTTATCAAAGTCAGGTTGTAATTTTTTGGCAAAATTATAGGTAAAAGTGTGTTCTTTCATGAGGAGGCTACTACGAGGTCAGACAATTAAGTTCATGAACTCATCCTAGAAAAAGTGTTCCATACCTCATTGCTGAATATCACTATGGTCATCTTCGAAGTCCTCCCCTTGGGAAGCTATGCACCAACACCAGCGCCTAGTCCACCCTGCAAAGCAATTTTGAAACTCTTTCTGGAATGGCCATTGAGCTGTCGTCGTATTACCTTTGACGTCCTGAATGTCATCAAAATATCTTCCTTTCAGCATTTCCTTTATATTCCGGTAAAGAAAGAAGCCAGTGAGGGCCAGATCAGGTGAGTAGTGAGGGTGTTCCAATACAGTTATTTGTTTACTGGCTAAAAACTCCCTCACAGACAGTGCCGTGTGAGCTAGTGCATTGTCGTGATGCAAGAGTCATGAATTGTCGGTGAAAAGTTCAGGTCGTCTAACATTTTCATACAGCCTTTTCAGCATCTCCAAATAGTAAACTTGGTTAACTGTCCAGTTGGTACAAATTCATAACAAATAATCTGTCGGATATCAAAAAATGTTAGCAACATCGTTGCAACAAGTTTGCGAACTTAACTGTCAGATCTCATGTGTCTCTGTGGTATTAGCAGCTGTTGATGCTCAATGCTCAGATCTTTTAAGTCATTAGGTTTTGCAAAATGGATATAATATTTTATTTGTTATTTAATAATTAGCATTGTTTCACAGAGACATTTCCCCTCCTCTTCTGTTTGGTAACCCAGAGGTGAGGAAAGATAAATTCTCAATTCTTTCTCTTTATTTACCAATTTTTAATTTAGTTTTCTGTCATCTCTTAAAGATGACCAATTAGGTTCTTTTTTTTATCATTATAAACTCATTTATTTAAACATATTTTATGTGTTCAAATCCATTGCAGTTATTATTTTTATGGAAGCTCATATAGCCCCATTTCTGGCCAATAAGATTTGTGAATAATTTGAGTAAGTTAGGATTAATTCAGGAAGTCTGATTTTAAAATAAGCTACAGCAACTATGCAAGAAAAAAAGAATAAATCAATAAACAACACTTTTCACCAAATAGCCAAATTATCATCTAATATTAAATGCCCAAACATATGAGTTTGCATCATTGCATTGAGGGAATACATGTTTTGAGAGCAGTCTTCATTTATACTAAACATTATTCATTTCTATATCAAAACAATTTATATATAAATGTTTTCAGACTTTTTTGGTAGATACCCAGGAGAGGGATTGCTGGGTCATATGGTAATTCTATTCTTAATTTTCTGAGGAACCTCCACACTGCTTTCCATAGCGGCTGCACCAGTCTGCATTTCCACCAACAGTGTATGAGGGTTCCTTTTTCTCCACAGCCTCTCCAACACTTGTTACTAAGACAAGTGTGCTCCATGTTCATTTCAGTTTTATTTACGGTGGGCAATACATGGAAACAACCAAAATGCCCTTCAATAGATGACTGGATAAAGAATTTGTGGTATATATACACAATGGAATACTATTCGGCGGTAAGAAAAGATGAAACAGGGCCATTTGTAACAACATGAATGGATCTTGAGATTATAACGCTAAGTGAAATAAGTCAGACAGAAAGAGCAGAGAACCATATGACTTCACTGATCTTATTTTACTATAATACAAGACAGGGTCTTATATAATATAATATAATGTAATATAATATAATATAATTTGATATAATACCGAGTCTTATATTAATTTTTGCTCCAAAAAACACATTAGAGCTGATTGTCCAGCTAGGTATTATTTTTGGGGAAACAGGGTATGTGTTCTTGTACATGTCTTTTGGTGGCTATAGTTGCTTATTCCTGCTAGATATATACATCTCAGAGTGGAATTCCTAGGGCACAGGGTAGGTATATGTTTAATTTTAACAGACACTGACAAGGCGTTTCCCAAAGTGGCTGAACCAATTCATACTCCTATTAGCAGTGTTTGAAGTTCTAGTCATTCTGTATCTTCACCAAAACTTGATATTGTCAGTCTTTTTAATTATAGCCATTTGGATGATGTGTAGTGGTAACTCATAGTTTTCTGGTCATTGTTATTAGCTCCATATCTCTGTGCTACCATTTGTTGGGTATTACCTTATTGTTGGGTTTAGGATTAATTTCCTTTAACTAATATTTATCAAGTGACTACTGTGTACCAGGGATTATTCTAGTTGTTGGAGCTACAGCAGTAAAAAAACAACAACATTGTATTTAGTAGGAGTATCTCTGTACACTATTTTGTCTTTAGTATACCCCAAAGAATAAAGCTTGGCCAGCCCAGTGGCTCAGGTGGTTAGAGTTCCATGCTCCTAACTCCGAAGGCTGCCGATTCGATTCTCACATGGGCCAATGGGCTCTCAACCACAAGGATGCTGGTTCAACTCCTCGAGTCCCGCAAGGGATGGTGGGCTCTGCCCCTGCAACTAAAAGTGAACATGGCACCTTGAGTTGAGCTGCTGCTGAGCTCCCGAATGGCTAAGTTGGTTGGAGTGCGGGTTCGACTCCTGCAAGGGATGGTGGGCTGTGACCCCTGCAACTAGCAATGGCAACTGGACCTGGAGCTGAGCTGCGCCCTCCACAATTACGACTGAAAGGACAACAACTTGAAGCTGAAGGGCACCCTCCACAACTAAGATTGAAAGGACAACAACTTGACTTGGAAAACAGGCCTGGAAGTACACACTGTTCCCCCGCCCCCCCAAAAAAAGTCCTGTTCCCCTTCCCCAATATAAACAAACAAACAAACAAACAAACAAACAAATAAATAAATAAAGGTTTATGGCTCTTTTCAGACATTGC
Source organism: Rhinolophus hipposideros (assembly GCF_964194185.1). Classification (NCBI taxonomy): domain Eukaryota; kingdom Metazoa; phylum Chordata; class Mammalia; order Chiroptera; family Rhinolophidae; genus Rhinolophus; species Rhinolophus hipposideros. The sequence goes on from NC_138056.1 coordinate 25,176,054, forward strand.
CAGATTTTAAAAAAGGCTTTGAAGAAGAAGTTTGGAAATCAACAGGAAGCAGCACAGTGGGTTTTCCCTTCTGGCATCTGACCTGAGAAAGTAGGAGACTAGTATCTGCCACAGGTCACTCTTTGAACCTGGGCATGTCTCTGCTTTTTTTCTTACATCTATAAATAAAGAGACTGAGAAGGTTGAGCTGAGGTTTTTTTCGTCCAAGAATTTGCCTCACTGGTTTGTCAGAATTCAACACTGTAGGGTTGGATCTCCATAGTGTCTCTTGGGCTTTAGACTCTTACAAACTAGGTGCTAAGAATTATTCTCTAGGGCGTCTTTTCAGTCTCACCCATGTCTGTAGTATTTCTTTATGTATTAATATTAATGGTGCCATCTGATTATTTTCTTATTGTAGGTATGTTAGCTAAGAGTGTTAAAGGGGTTTATGTTAAAAGAGTATATTAAGAGGATTTAGTGTACAAAGGAGAACTGCAGCCATTGTTAACAAAATAGTAATAAAGAATAATAAGATAATTTCTAATGTCCTATTAACCTGGAGGTTTTACCACTCTTTCTAAGGCCTACAAGGTATTCAGTGACAAACAGACAAGTCCCCAGCCTCGGGGGCTTACGGTCAAGTTTTATTTTTCAGAGGCCTAGAAACCCTATCATTCTGGTCTTACAACCCCAAATTTGAATAGCACTTTTCAGTATCACTTTCAACATATATGGAGTCATGTCACACCACTTACTTGTGACCCAAACACTTAAATGTAGTGTGCCCTCACCTTGTTTAGTACTTTGAGGCTACTCTGTGGAGCTTGTGACCCTGAGATGTATTGAACGGCTAGAAAATTTCACACCCCTTAACCTTATCTGCGGAATACTCAAAATAGCTTTCCATTGTTTATGTTTTCCAGCCATCATAACTTCCCCACAAACACTTCTGAATCTCTGGCTGTGCTTTAAAATTACCCTTGCAAGCTCAGCTGTAGCATTTTATTGTCTAGTTAGAGGTGCTTACTGGGGTGGAAATGAGCATGCCAGAATATGACAGAATTTTGGTGCAAACAGGATCGTTCTCTTTTGTATTCTGTTTCTCATTGCTGTAGCTAGCCATGGAAACTAATAAACTGGCGCATAGCAAGAGGAGGAGTTCACTTTCAGATTTCTACCGCCATATAGTAGAAAGGTAGTAGAAAGGTGAGAGGATCATTCAATCGACAAATAATCATGCATTCATTTATTCACTAAACATTTACTGATAGGTGAGTGTATATCAGGTAGTCAAAGTGTTAGGAGTGAAATATACAAAAATGGAAGTTTTCAGTGCTGGCCTGAGATGGTCGTGGTTTACTTGGGTCATTTATTTACTTTATCCTGTCAATAAACATATTCCATGTGATATAGCAGTTGCTTTAATATAGATCCTGAACAAGGTGCTGTGATAGTACAGCAGCCACATGTGGGTCTGTACATACTCAGACACACATCAGGGAGGGCTTACTAGAAGATCTGATGTTTAAGCTGAATTGTGAAACATGACTAGGACTTAGGAAAGATGGGAGGAAATTCCTGCCAGAGGAATAGCTTTGCCAAGGAACAGTGGCCTAGTAAAGCAGTAGAGCATAAGGGGACCTCTACGTATATAATTGATATAGTTGGATATACTTGTGTACTTGCCTTTCTCCAACTTACTGCAGTGGAGAAAGATGGTAGGTGAGACACACAGCTGGAAAGACAAGCAGAAACTAGACCATTAAGTCCTTGTGTGTCATGCTATGGAGTTTTTCCCATAAAGGATTTTAATTAGGAAGTAAATGAGTTAAAGTTGAATTCTTTGGGAAAAAAATTGTCAGTACCGGAAGGGGTAAATCAGAGTGGGCTAGTTTTGGAAGCAGAAAGAATAGTTAAAAGGCTATTGCAATAATCCAAGTGATGGTGAGAGTGATGATAAAGAAACAGGGAAGAATTTATAGGACTTTGGTGAGTCAGAGTTGGTGGGACTTTGTGATTGGCTGAATAAGAAAAGGAGGGTATGGGTCTCTGGTTTCTAATGTGTGTGACCAAATTGTAGGGAAACCTGTCTACTTATAGGAGACCTGCCCTGTGCTGGGCATGCCAGGAGATACAATGAAGTTTCAAATGTAGCCCCAGCTTATATACAGCATGATCTTGAGTATGCTGAGCCCTTTCAAGTCAATAACAAATAGATGGACGGTAAAAAAAAAAAAAGACCAAGGATATAAATAGTAAATTTACAGAAAAAAAGCACAAACAGCCATGAAAATATTGCATAATGTTAACTGAACTTACAAGTAATTTAAATAATGAAGATCAAAACTTGATATAAGCTTTCACCTAACAGTATAATGATGAATAAAAGGTTTGCTGACACCTAGAATTGGTGAGAATGTAAGTAAAGTAGGTATTTCCATACTTTCTTAGTGGGAGTGTAAGTCAGGGCACATTTTTTGGAGAGTAATTTGGCTCTACGTATCAAAATGGGGATTTATATTAACAAGTATGTGAAGCTAAGTGTTCAGTGTTATTCATTGTACTAATATGTGCAATTACAATTTGGAAGTAACCTAAATGCCCATTAATAGGTTAAATTAGGGAATTGCTTAAATTAGGGTAAATAAATTGAGTTAAACATTATTCTGTACATTGATAATGAGTTGTACGTATGCAGTGATTAGCATGATCTTGAATAATCATTGCTACCACTTTGCCTTTGCTCTCAATTTTTATAAGTCGAACACATTCAATATTTTGTTCCAGATTATAATCTTTGCTTGAAATGTGGAGTGATGCTTCAAATCCCACAGATAACAATGGGACAGAATTATACTTTTGTTTGATACCTTTACAACACCTAACTATCATTTCCTCATGGAGTAAAAGTCTCCAGAATCTCTTTCCTTTCCAAGAGTTTCCACAAGCCCGTTCACTTAATGAAATCAAATATCTTCGTCCTCAAACAGAACGTAGAACTTACCAGTAACTACCAGTATTTCCTGCTGTGAAACAAAAGAGAATTACAGAGTTACTTACTGACATGCATCACATTGATGTGTAGGTAAGACACTCACGTGGAAGAACACAGCACAGGGGAGAAAGCAGAGCATTGTCAGTGTCACATCTGGGTGTCACATGTCACATGTCAAATCCTTGCTATGCCATTTAATAAATATGTGACATTGGACAAGTTATTTTATCTTCTCTGAGCCTCAGTTTCCTTATCTATAAATAGAAGTAATGTAGCTAACCTTTTTGATTGGAAGATTAGGTAATATGTAATCACTTTGCATGGAAGGAACTAAGGCATAGTCTGGTCCTCAGGGAACGCTAACTCTTCTTAAAATGACCGTCCTAGCTGACTCATGGGATAAAGTATGTGCTGTCTTCACCAAATTAGATAAGTGATTCATATGATATTCTGTGTACTGATTTGATGGAACGTACCCTTAAAATAAATGGTTCAATATTTGCAATCATCTTGTATTACTGGTCACCACATTTACAAGATTACCTAGAAATACTAGCAACATCAAAAGCCATTCAAGGTCACTGATTATTTTGGTCGGCTTTGGCAACTGTGGTAGGCTGAATAATGACCTCTCAAAGGTGTCCACACCAAATGCCTGCAGTCTGTGAATATGTAACCTTATGTGGCAAAAGGGACTTTGCCGATGTGATTAAGTGAAGGATCTTGAGATGGGGAGATTATCCTGGATTCTCTGGGTGGGTCCAATGTAATCACAAGCGTCCTTATAAAAGAGAGACAGGAGCTTCAGAGTCACCAAAGAGGATGTGATGATGGAAACACAGGGAGAGATTATGTGACCCACAGAAGCAGAGGTTCTTATGATACAGGTGATTTTTTTTTTTAACCAACTCTATGGAGGACAGTAACTGTGCATTTTGATTTTCTGAGTAGTGTGGGACTTTAATTCAAAAGAATCCCCTTTATTTTGTGCTGCTATATGAAGCTGGCCATTTATCCAGGACATTCTCTTTGATTTCTTTTTGAACTTCTAATAAAGAAACATTTGTCCGTGCATATATTTAACCTTATATAATCACTTTCTTCATGAGTTTCTGATTAAATTTTTTTGCTTATTTATCTTGCTACATATTTACGCCTACTTTCTTTTACCTGCTTTTAGGAGAAGGTTGTGACTAGGAACTTCGAGTGATTCCTGTTCTTGCTAATAATTCTAGTATTAATCTTGTCAATGCTTTTTAATTCATTAGTCAGTCAGACATATTTTTTGAGAGCTGTTGTGTGTCAGGACTGTGCTAGGCCATGAGGATACAGCAGTCAACAAGACACATGTAGTTGCATTGACTCTCTCGTTGTCCCTATAGTTAGATTGACACACTGGTGGCATTCGATGTTGTGCTGTTGTGCTTTTTCAATTCATTCAATAAATATTTATTAAGCACCTATTATTTGTCAGTCACTGTGCAAAGCCCTAGTGAACAAGATAGGTAAAATGTACATAGTCAAATAAGTTCAAGATTTACATTCTAGGTATGGTGGGGCTGGGGGACCATGGTTCAGGGAGGATGGAGATAGGGAATAGACATATAACCACAAAATTAATTAAAATAGCATCACTGTTTTACTTTGGGTTCCTTAGAAAAGAGAGCCTGAGATAGAAGCTTATATGAGAATGCTTTCTTGGGGGTACAATTCCATGGAAGCAAGAATGAGGGGAAAAGAGAAGACAGAGAAGGAGGGGGAAGCCCATTCAAAGAGATATAATACAAAACTGGCCACAGGTTTGCAACAAATATAGACAGACACTTGTCCTGCAGGATGTTTCCAGAAAGTCTGCATGAAGTTTCTGCCTTTCAGAGCAGCATATACAAGGGTGGGGAAGTAAGGCTGAGTAACAGATCCGCTGCTTCCTTGTCTCCTACAGTGCCTGCTAACTCTATTAACTGCCCTGCAAATTCCTCCTAGCAGCCTTTGGCAAAGCCAGACCAGAATCTGTAGAATTGGCTATAGTAATTTCGCATTTCGGACAAAGTTATGGTAGTTGTTGAGAAGTGAGGCTATTTTAGGTATCTAGTAAGTCTTTTCCTCAGTAAGCTAAAATTTTGTGTATTTTTTGTACATTTATCAGCCAGTAGGCAGGTGTGCTTGTCTGTACTGGTTGGTTGGTCTGCCTGTGGGGCTTGTTGGCCTCTGAAGGCTGCAATGGTGGCCATGGTCAGGGACTTATGACTAGAGGAACTGTAATCGTCACCAGGGCCATTCTGGCAGGGAAGTAGGCTAGTGGTTGAAGAGCCAGAGTGGCAAGGGATAGAGACAGGTGGGCCTTGTGCTCCTGTTGTGAAGCAGAAACTGAACCCCATACAGTTAAGTTAGACAGTGAGTGACTGGGTGTCTGGTCAAGGAGGGTCTCTCTGAGGAGGTGGCATTTAAACCAAGATTTGAAAGACAAGAATAATCAACGCACACAGTAGGAAAAGGGAACAGCAGTGCAAAAGACCCCAGGCAGAATGAACATGGAGTGTTTGGGGGAGACAAATTAAAAATGTATGGCTGGGTGAGTAAGGGAGAGAGTGGAGTGCAGTGAGCTCTGAGAACAGGCCAGGGCCAGGTCATATGAGGCTGGAGAAGTTGTAATTTTATGGTAAGTGTGGTATAAAGTCTCTGGAGCTCCTTAACCAGGGGAATTAAACGAGCTGATTTATATTTCAGGAAGATTGCCCTGGCTCCTCTGGGGAGAATAGATGCAGGGACAGAAGTAGGGGGGCCAGTGAGGAGATATACGAAAGCATCATCCAAAGGAGAAAATGAAGGGCATCTTCGCACCAATTTTCTACATCCATAGTTGTTGTTTGGCTTCAAATGTTTGATACAATTATTGAAATGAGCAATGATGTTGATGCTTGCCCCTTGAAATTTCAGGTTCAGTATATTAACCACCTCAGATTACCTGCTAAACTTTCCAAACTCCTCTAAGGTGATCTGGTTTTGAAGCAGCTGGTCTATTGTGTGGCACCTCTGGTCTTCATTTTATAAATCCAGCCAAGCTCTTTTCCCTTTGACAATCAACAAAACTCAGTGTGGAGCATAACTTTGTGATTGGCATCCAAATCTTAAAGCAAGGCTGATAACCAGGTTTTGACATACTGTTATTTTATTTTCCACACAATTTACTGCCTTGACAATGAGTCTGAAATCTTGCAGATTGCTGAGTGGAGCTTTGGAAGCTAGTGCTTGGTAGTGAATGATGTAGAACATTTGAAAACTGGGAACTTCTCCACTAATTCTCACTATGTATCTTCAATGCAAATTCAGCACTTGTTTATTTGCTTCACAGAGACTGTGTTAATCTGGATTCTTGATTATAATATACAAAATCCAGCTGGCTACCTTAATCAAAACAAAACCGAACAAAAAAAGTCTTGGGATGACATGGAATCAACAAAAGATGGAGGAAGAGACTTGGAAAATGGGCAGAAACCATTGGGGCAAACAGAAGTTTTTTGTGCTTTTGGGTCCCTCACTCCAGATGGGAAGTCCAAGTATTGGCATGTGAGGGACTAAATCTCACTTATGCACTTCCTGCTCCTGGGAAGAGTTCGCCCCTCCAAGTGGAAAAAAGAGCACTACCCCCCACCAGTACTGCAATGTGCCTTAAGTTACCCCTAAATTGAAAAGGAGCTTGTATATTGGATGATTTCTAAAGTTATTTTTTAAAAGAACTTTTAAAAAAGAAGAAAATAGAAAGAAGAAAAAAATTTACTACAGAGATCATTATGTTCCCAGGACCTAGGTTAATGCTGGCATTTAATTGATAACCAATATTTTTTTGTTGTTGTTATTTTTTAAAACATTTTTTTTAAAGATTTTTTTTTTTATTGAGGAAGAGGAACAGGACTTTATTGGGGAACAGAGTGAACTTCCAGGACTTTTTTTTTTTTTTCCAAATCAAGTTGTCCTTTCAATCTTAGTTGTGGAGGGCGCAGCTCAGCTCCAGGTCCAGTTGCCGTTGGTAGCTGCAGGGGGTGCAGCCCACCATCCCTTGCGGGACTCGAAGAATCAAACTGGCAACCTTGTGGTTGAGAGCCCACTGGCCCATGTGGGAATCGAACCGGCAGCCTTCAGAGGTAGGAGCATGGAGCTCCAACCGCCTGAGCCACAGGGCTGGCGAATAACCAATATTTTTTAAGAAAGTGAATGAATTTTTTTATAACCTGAAAGACAACTGCTATTGTGATTGTCTCCCTGTCTTGATAAAATGGCCTAATTTTTAGCTACAAGACACATAGCTAAGTACAATTCTTTGATCACATAATAGCCAAAAAGCTATTTATGACCTTGAACAAAATTTAAAATTTGATAACTTTAGCCATCAAATAGCTATGTTGGAACTTTCCCCCCTATTTTCCTAAGTAGAGTTTTGGGAAATACCCAATAGGTAAGAATTCTTGAGAATCTCTTCAGTGGTGGGAGTTCTTTACATGCCTTGTGATTCAAAGGCTATCTCATGGAGGAAGTTCATTATTTTTGTGGTTATGTTCTGATAATGTATATTGGAGTTGTCTAAACTGGCATAGGACAAAAAAATTCACATTTTGAAGAGTAAAAAAAACTCAACTGTATTAAAAAAATAACATCTGTGAAACTGTGAATTGTTATTTAAATAAAGGCCATGTATGTCATTTCAAAGCATTTTTATACAGACAGCACATTAATGAGATTGGGTCTTCCTTTGAAGAATATCCACAACCTAACTTGTAACCTTGGTCAGATGTGTGGTTTTTTTTTTGGCTGCCGCCTTCAGCTATCTAAAAACATGTGTGTGTGTGTGTTTGTGTGTGTGCACATGTGTACGTATATGTGTACATGAGTGTGTGTGTGCACACGTGCACGCTTGCATGTGTGTGGATAAGTGTGAGGAAATCTTGTAGAATTGACTATAGTAATTTCATGTTTTTTACAAGGTTATGGTAGTTGTTGAGAAGTGAGGCTATTTTAGGTGTCTAGTAAGTCTTTTCCTCAGTAAGCTAAAATTTTTTATATATTGTTTGTATATTTACCTTAGTGGATGTACCATTTACCTACTGTCTGCCAACTGAAATGTTGACTAAAGGCAGACTGGAAACCCTTCGATTTAATAAAATCCTGAGATAGAATGAACTTTAATTCCGTGAAATGGAGGATGGTACAGAAAAGTGTTGGAGGGTTTGAAATTCTTTTTGGGGTATTGCATTGCAGTTAGTAAAAGAATCAGCTTTAATTTTATATGGTCACTTTAAAATATGAAGCTTTTATTTTATCAAATGCAGTGTAAATAATATCCCTAAGTGTACTGTACTTATGTGAATGGGCATCAGGTGACGTAATGTCATACCCTGAATTAATTATTGAGCTCACTCCGAGTTCTTCCTCACTTTATTATTTCCCTATCTCTCTTGACAAAGTAAATTGACTTTCTGTAGTTTTTATTATAAAAACAAAAGATTTTTTTCCAAAATTTAAAATCATATTATGCTCTCCATGTGATTTTGAAAGTAAATCAACCTCAATCCTTCAGGCATACATGCAGAATTTTCATGGTCACTTGCTTTTCCTTTTGAGAACTGCGTGGTGTAGAAAGTTGGACTGATTACTTCTCAGGTCTCTTCCAGTTTTTAAGAGTCTATGATTCTAAGTGCATCATTTCTGTGGAATTTTATCACTTGTATGTGTGACTGAGAAAGTCCTTTTTTGTAACTATAAGTTTATGCACTTCTTTGTATTAATATCAGTAGGTAGGAAATCATGTGGATGGAAAAGCTTATTTTCAACTTAATCTCATTAATTTAACAATAAATGGCATTTCTAGGAAATGTCTCTCTTTCTGTTAAAAGTTAATGTATAACTCCTAGTGTCTATCCTCACAATTAATATAATCTTAAAATTCTTAGACTTAAGCTGATAATTACTTTTTTCAAAAGATATTAGGAAAGAAAAATCTGGTTGATAGATAATAGAAAGTATCATCTTGGCTCTGAAGTTTAGATGACAGGGAAAATATATAATTTTTAAAAATTATTTAAAAGCATGCTAAGAGCTATAATTATATATATGTATATCTAAGCTATTTTGCACCTCTTACATGATGGAAATCTGTCACTCTGACCATCAGTTTTTTCATTCAATCACTTGTTTTCTCTGTTATCAATTACTCTTTCTTAATGTATTATATAAAATGAAATATGCCAAATGCATTTCTCACAGAAGAATAAATCTTTTGAGACATCATGAGTCTTTCAACTATATCTATCTAGAATGATTATTAGATCAGTTGAAATGTCTATAAGTTTACCTTGATGGGCTACAATTAGTGCTATACACGTGGAATTTATTTGAATGAAAGGAAACTTTTCCTAAAACAATCTTTGATTTAAACTAGGTTCTGGCAGTCACAAATGCTCTTTGTCAAGCATTTCAGTCTCTTTGCTTTCCAGACATTATATGATTACACTAGGAAACTTCTGGTGATTGGGTGAGCTGTGTGACTAGTTCTGGCTAGTAAGTGTAAATGGAAGTAATAATTGTCACTTCTAGGATGGAGCATTTATTTCCTGCTGAAGATCGTTCAGAACTTTCTTCTCCTCTGCCACTGTGAATGATGGGGATCGTGGTTGCTCCATCATTTTGGGTGCTGGAGTGAGAAGATATGATGTATCCTGTCAACCTGTAATGAACATGTAGGTTGAGAGAGAAAGAAATCTTAATTTTTATAAACCACGGATTTGCAGCCTATAGCCCATGGGCCAAATCTGGCTTGCAACCTGTTTTTTTTTTTAATAGAAAATACAGCCTTGTCCATTTGTTTATTGTATTGTCTACGATGGCTTTCACGCAACAACACCAGAATTGAGCAGTTGCAACAGAAAGAGTATGGCTAGCAAAATTGAAACCTTTATTATCTGTCTCTTTAAAGAAAAAGTTTACTTACTCCTGTACTGGTGATGGTTCCGGGGGTCTTTTCTCCTGGGTTAATACTGTCAAGATTCAGGTGTAGAACAGCCATATCAGGATGCCGATTTTCTTCCCCTGTGTTATCCAAGCTCTGCTATTGAGGCTTTGATTCCAATAGTCTCTTGTGCCCAGAGAATAAGTATAAAGCAGGCAACAGAAATCTTGGATCATAAGTGCGTTTACCCTTAGGGAATGTGATGCTGTTCTGTGGTTGAGGTGATTGGAACATCAGATTACAGACTATGAAAAGTCAATTTGTTACTGTTGTTATCACCAAGTGAATAAAGTTTAAGATGTTTTATTTGAGGAATATTATTAGTCTTTAAAAATAAGATATAGGTTTTACCAAAAGGGTTGGAAAATAGAAGGTCCAGATGTCCTAACTAAATCTGGAAGCAACGATGACTTTGGCCTACTCACTACCCTCCACCCCCCACCTCTATCCTGCAGTCTTTAGCATTAACATACCGTGTTGCACATTTTGGGGGGGACCTCAGCTTACACTGCTTCCACCCAGGGAAGGCAAGAATTCTCCCTAATCCAAATCTCTCTAAGGTCCAGTTTGACTGTAACCCCTTCCCTAAAGTCTTCCCTTATTTTTCCCTCCTAGAAACTTCTGCAATGATTTTGGTATGCATCTCTTATGTCAAGCACAGCTTTCTGCCTTGTGTTTTCTGCTTTGTTTATATGCATGCTTTATCTCCCTAACTACACCACAAGTTCATGAAAGCAAAACTCATTCAGCACCTTGTACAGTATCTTGCAAATAATAATAAATATTTGTTGAATGAATGAATGAGTAATTCAGTTGCCCTTTTCAGTGTGGGTAATGACAAAGAGGGACATTGGGACAAGGGAATGTGCACGTCATTCTCTGGCCCGCTTCTCTGCCTTGTAGAACCCAGAGCCTGAGGTGAGGGCCTTGCTCTGAGTAGGTGCTCGATTTTATTTGAACAGCTACTTTATATTAATTCACTTATTAAATTTGTCTGAATCTATATCTACAGTCTCCTCACACTCATCGAAATGCTCATTTCATTCTTTTAATCCTCTGTCATAATTATTTCATTGCCTTTATACAATTAATAATAACTAACATTTATTAAATGCTTATTTCCTGCCAGGTACTGTGCTATATATCTATGTTCTCATTTAATCCTTATAACAACTTTATGAGTAGGTTCTATTATTAATTCCTTTTCACAAATGAGGCTTATATGGTAAGTAATTCCCCCCAGAAATGTTATTACATAATAACTGGTAAGTGTAGGAGCTGGATGAGTAACTCAGTCTGTCTCCAAAGCCCACTCTCCTAATTTATAGAAAACTGCTTCCTCAAAGGATTTGCCTTCACTCAGTTCCATTTTTTTAATACTACATAAAGTCAAGTTTACTATATTAGTCAGTGTACGTTTAAGCAATATACAAACATCAAATAATTAGTGGGAAACAGCATCTATAATGATACTAAATTGGGCAGCACAGACAAATGATAAATTCATAGATTGTTAGAGTCAAAGGAAGTGACTTTTGAGGTCAGCGAGGCCATTGTGCTTGTTTTACAGATGAGCAGCTTGACAGCATATAGTGAGGTGCTAATTGTGTGCTACAGAAAAAACACCAACCAAAGGAGCTTAAAGAGATTGGGGGTGGGTAGGTGCATCAAATGGAATTAGAGGAAAAGTAGATCGGTGTTGATAGTTGTCATCAAAGAATAAGTCACAAAGGAGGTAGGGATTGATTTCAAACTCAAAGGATGAGTAAGTTATATTTGGGGGGAGGTTTTAGGTGTGTTGCGTCCTTGTGTGTATGAGTGCACATATACCCAGAGCATCGTTTGAATAAAGGTATGAAGCGACTGGAGTAGAAGATTTGTTTTGTCTGTTGGTTCACTATGGTATCTCCAGCATTGATTGGTGGTGGTGGGCGGGTGAGGCTTTAAAAATATATGGGTTCCTGAGCCTCACCCAGGTTAATTGAATTAGAATTTTTAGGGGTTGTCCTGGGACTTCGTATTTTTTAAAAGCTCTCCAGATAGTTCTAATGGGAAGACAGGGTTGAGAACTGAAAAGTATGGATGGGCATACTGTCTTCTCATGATGTTACCATTTAGTAGAGAGCTAAAACATACAAGAGTAAAATAAGAGTGGTTAAAAGTCTATGGTCTGCTGTATAGGCAGAAAATGACAATGAAATGGAAGGATTTGAGATGAGATAGATGGATGAGAACGGGGAGTTGGAAAGACCATTTAGAAAGCAATTACAGTAATTATGGACTAGAAGATTGAAGCCTAGCCTTGGGTGGTTTTTCTGGAAATAGAAAGGTGTAATCTGAGAATTTTCACAAAGGTTTGCTGACTGGTCAAATCTAAAGGATGAGAAAAAAAAGAAGAGTCCAAGAAATTAAGTGGCAAATCCACGACAAATGAAAGGTTGCCTTATTAAACTTTTTAAGGATGATGTTTGCAGTATTAAAACATAATGTTTACTGACAAACTAACTTTAATTTTCAACAAGTCAACATTTAAGACTAATGATTTTCTTTGTGATTTTGAATTCTCATATTGACTTATGGTAAGAGTTATTTTCTGTTGATTGTTTGCTTGGACATCCAGTGATTTTTCCTAGATTTAAACTTCAACAAATTTATGTCTTCTTTTCCAACCCTTTTCTCACCACTAATGGAGTGAAATATAGTTGCATAATAGTTCGACTTACAGAAATTCATGACATGTGTTTCATGGACTGTATTAATTAGTATTAGATTTTGTCTTCAGTATCACAGACAACCTTCCTAACTGTGGCTTAAATCATTAGATGAGAAGTCCAGTGGGAGATAGTTGCTGACATTAGTTCAGGAGCTCAAGAATATATCAGAGTTGAAGTACCAGATTCTCTGGCTTTCCTCTCATGGTCCAAGGACAACTATTGGACCTCTAGTCATCACGTGTATTCCAAGAATCAAGAAGAGAAAGTGCGTAGGACATAAAGAGTTTTCTTGGAAGTCCCACAATTGTATTAATATGTCAATGGCCTATTTTGCCTATTTGCAAAAGAGGCTGGGAAATTCAGTGTTTCAACCAGGCACAATGCTCAGGATTCTCTTAGTGAAAAAGTCACATAGGCTAACCATAATTCTGCACCTGTCTCCCTCTCTCCCCATCCTCTTTATTTTATACTTTATTTGGGAAAAAAATGTATTAAGCACCTACTGTGTGTCCGGCATCTTTCATAGTGAACAAGCCAAACATGATTTCTACATTCATGAAGTTTAGAGTCTGGCAGAGGAGTGAGACATGAGACAAACAATAGCACATACATTTAGTTAAATGAAGGTGTGATAAATGATACAGAGGAAAAGTAAAATAGGCTTTTTATATTATATTGTTCTTTTTAAACTTTTCTTCCGTATTTTATATTAATCTTATATCATTTTTGTATGTTACCTTAAATTATGTTGAAACAAAGCAGTAGATGAATAAATAAATACAGAGGGTGCCAAAAAAATGTATGCACATTTTCAAAAAGGAAAAAAAAACTATTAAAATTGTAATAATATATACTGATAACAAAAGATGCATACAAGTTACATTTGACTTCTGCAATGACAAGAGGTGCTCAAAGTGGTTACCATCAGCATCCAGACACTTCTGATTACGGCGAACTACTGCTTGAGCAATGTTGATCAAAGTGTCCAAATGTTTTATTGACACTCCCGGTATATCCAATCTACAAATAAAACCAATAGGTCCACTTCTATTTAATCTGTTTTTAATACAATTTCAAAGACCCAACAGGATACTAAAATTTAATGTTAATTATGTTTCTGGTCCTTTAATGAAGGATCCCAATTCAATTAGGTTTGAGCATTAATTAAAATCAGGGTCTAGAAACATTTAAAAAAAAACAGAAAATTATGGAATGTCTTGTGAAGAATCACATTGAAGTTTGTCGAGAATTTTGAAAGGTCTGATGTTTCTATTCTATTTGCAAACTAACAAGTGAGACTACCACAGCTTCATGGTTGCCAGAAGAAGACATGAGACTCCTGAGTTAGAGTCAGAGTTAGAGGACAACAAAAGTCATGGGCCTCATGTTCACATTGGTTCTCCTTGCCCCGAGTCTGATGGGGACCATGCCGAGTGGTGCAGGTGGGTACTGTGTGGGCAGTAAGCTTGCAGCACAGTTGAGGAAGCCAAATATTAGAAATCCCCTAATCTTATAAGGGGTTTGCTTGAAAAACCTGCCCAACTTTTGTTAGGGGAGCAGGGGCAGAGGGAAGAGAGGAGGGGAGAGGAGAGGAGAGATAGATTATGTTCAGGAAACAAATCTTTGCTCCAGAGGGAGACACTACCTCTGTCTTTCAAGACCGTTCACTGTACAAACAAGCATCCTTGAAAAGACAGTCCAAAATAAAAGCTGCCGGTGTGTGTCTCTTCTCATAGGACATGCAGAAATGCTACAGAAAGCCATAGAAAATTATTTCTCAGTGAAGTCCTATCTATTAACTGTAGCAAATACTAACTTTAGCAGAGATGTTGCTTTTTGATTGAAAAATAGAAGCCACCATGACATCCTGCCATTTTGGTAGCAATTTTTTTTGCAAGTAATGCTTCTGTAGAAATACCAGAAAGCGTAACTGAAAAACAGTTGATCGTTCCTGTGATGTGGAGACAATGTTCATCCTCTCTGACAGATACTTAGGACAAAATGTGTCCTGAGGGAATCTGAGGCTGCGGCTACTTGCAAGGGTCTTCAAAATAAGCCAACGCGTAATCTATGCTAACTGGCTTACACATAAAAGCTGGAAAGACTATATTATTTCAGTAGAGAGGCTCATCATCAACTGGTGGCACATTAGTGTAGTTTCCAAAAGGGAAAATTTGATAGTTCCCTTTCCCTGCCTCACCTCTGCTGATTTCTGCCCACAGAAAACACCAAAATGGGTTTCCTGGCTGTTTAGCCTCTCTTATCACCTCCAATGTGCCTTTCAGGTGCCTACTGGGACCAAGTGGTCTCTGATTCCACATTAGAATTTCCTATTAAAAGTCAGTTGGAATTCTTTAGGGATGGTCAAGTATTCAGAAGCAAGTCAGGGCATATCTGAGGGAAAAACTAACTTTTTTGACCTGGAAAAAGGAGGGGGGATGGGCTCTGAGTGGGAAGTGGCAGTGTTCTGAGAACCCTTGGGAGACTAGGCTAGTTCTAGTTTCATAGACTTTAGTCTTTGTTCTGTGATTTGAGTCTATTCATGATAACTAAGCCCCAAAAGATAGAAATTATGTCACTGTAACCTAACCTGTGTAGTATATGGCATTGTAGCAAGAAATGTAGTGACTGGGAATAAGTTTTATTTCGCACTGAATGAGCATTCTTTTATATATTATATATTCTGTGATGTATTATATATTCTGTGATGCCCGGAACTGGGGATTCTTCCCAAGGATCTGTGACTAGTTTAGTAAAAAATAATAGCTAACACTGACTGTGTTTCCAGCACTCTTGTAAGTGCTTTGTTTTATTAACTCATGTACTTATTTAATAACTTTATTAACTCATTTAATTCTCACAAATAAAGGAGGGTACAATTGCTATCCTCATTTTACAGATGGGGTAACTGAGAAATACAGCTATGTCCTAGCTATAGTTAGGTATAGTTTTGTCCTCTAGCACTTTACAATTCACCTGAAAAGATAAAAATCAACAGTTTCAAGATAAAGTGATAATATTATTAAAAGACAATGTACTGTAGTAAAAACGGTTAAATCAGAGTTGAGGTGGCTACACTAAGGGACTAATAGAGCTTCATTCTGGCTTATTTCCTGTTGAAGCCCTGCTTCCCCAACCTTGCTACATGTTGTTTTCCTTTACTCCACATGCCTTGTTCACTGGCTTTACTTCCTTTACTCAAACACACCAAACTCCTCACTGCCCCAGCACAAGGCATTCTCTTCACCTGGAATGCTTTTCCTTCCCCTCTTGCCCGTGACTGACTCCTACTCATCATTCCTTTGTCAGCTTGAATGTCACTTTTGCAGAGATACCTTCCCCGTGAGATGAGGGATTATTCTTTTATGTTTTACATCTCTCACAGTCCTTTCCTTTATGGCACTGACCAAAACTGGATTTAAATGATTATTCTTTTGTTCTAATCCATGTACTCTGATGAACTGTAGGCTGTGTAACTGTAGAGTGTATGTTTGCTTTTTCTTTCACTGTATGTCCAATACTTCACATATCACAGGTTTTTAAATATTTGTTGAATGAATGAATGAATGAATGGAAGATCTACTCGATGTAGGGTTTGGTTAATCAGGAAAGAGTTTATGGAAGAGGTGTAGTTTTTCATTGTCATGAAATAAGTAATAGAAATGAATTGCTGAAGAGAAAATGAGAGGGCATTCCAAGTGGGAAGAAAGCTTTAAATCAGTATTTTAAAAAATATATATTTAAAGGGTTATACAAACATTTGATTTCTTTAAATATATCCACGTACATGTATACACACATTTGCAAACATATATTCATGTATATATTGTAGAAGATTATAGTAAAAGCACATATTCAAATGTTTATGTCAAAGTTTAATATGCTGCAGAAGAAACAGTGCTTTAACTTGTGCTTCCAGGTGATGTTTATTTTGTACAGTCTAAGATTCAATTTCTTTAACTTTGAGCATGTTTGCTTGTTTATGTTTTAATTCGACTGGGAAAAATTTGCCTATGTTTAAAACCTCAAACAATCCAAAAAATGTCCTAGTGAAAAACTGATCCCACTCTTGTTGCCTAGTTTCAGACATTACACAGTAGATTATATTCATTTCCTGACTATACTTAACTGAGTTTTTTGTTAAAACTTTTTTTGATTGGATTCATAGGAAGTAGTTAATTCAAATACATAGCCATTCATTTTATGAATACTATTTCTTAATCTTTTTAAGAAATACTTTTTTTTAGGTAAACAAGTAATGCATGCACTTGGTAAGAAACAATTAAATACTACAAAAAAAGTGTACTGAGAAAAGAAATGTACCTTTTCCCAGCCCCTGGGAACCTTACAGACATGTTCCACTCAATAAGAAGCTTATAAGCACATATCGCCTTTCTTCTTCTCTTCCTCCTCTTTCTTCTCCTTTCCCTTCTCTTTCTCCTTTTCTTCTCCCCCTCCTCTTCCTTTCTTTTTTTTGTTAATTGTAGCATGTAGAGGTGTTTTATTACAGAGTGTAAATAACATGCTACTCTGTGGTACCCTTTTTCTGCTAATGTATTTTGAGTGAATTTCGTGCCTTGCATATTGGATTTGTAGTGTGTGGATGTACCCTAATTTATTTAACCAGTCCCCTGTGGATAAACATTTGATTTATATCCTATCTTTGCTTATTATAAACAATGCTGGAATGAATATTCCTGTATGCACCTGTTGGGGCCTTGTGTATCTAAGGTACTATTACTAGAAGTAGAATTGCTAACTGAGAAACAATCAAATTGTTATAGATGTTATCAAATTGCCTTCCCAAGACAGAAGTATATGAGTGTCTGTTTCCCCTACCCGTTGATATATCGATATTTTTAGTTTTTGTCAGTTTAATACATAAGCAATCTCACTGAGTTTTACTTTGCTTTTCTCTTATTATAAATGATATCAAACAACTTTTATATGTTTAAAAGTCATTTCAAAAATTTGCTTCTTGTGAACTTTTTTTCATATCCTTTGCTCATTTCTATTAGGTTATTAATATTTTTTCTTGTTGGTTTATAGAACTCTACATATTAAGAGAATTAGCCCTTTGTTTTACATATGTATTGTGTACAGATTTAAATTTCTTTCAGATATGCCATTGATTAGGAGGTTGCAGTGCAAAAGTGACGTTTCACATAATTTGACCTCAGCATGGGAAAAAAACAAACTTGTAACAAGCTTCATTTTTTAGTATCCTTGTACCCTGCTCAGTTCAATGCCAGTTGAATTTACATAATAAATGTGTTTACCATGGTCTAAAATTCACATACTCAGTACCATGTCACATCATGGTAAAATTCTATTAAATGAACAACCTTAATCATATAGTATGCTTACAGCAGTAATGAATGCAATTCCTAAGTCTAACCTGTTCATTTGCCATTTAACTAGAATTAATTTAATACCTACTATACTGTCTATAGCTATTAGGACATAAGTTAGATACTTTAATTGATTTTTGTAAATTCTGGGAGTTTTCTGATCTAACTTTAGTATTTATGATTAAAAATTCAAGAGGTTGTTCCATTTTGTTAGTGATGCAACTTGAAATAATTTTTTTTTATTTTATTCCTCTTTTTGGATTTGTTTTGTTGGAAAGTATCGTGAAATTGCAAGGAAAGCCACTTTAAAATTATTACTATTTGCACAATGGTTTTTATGCACAAACCAGAGTCATTTCAAAGCTATGAAATAAATTGAAATACAAAAATAAATTGGATGCTAAATTTGATATAAGCACCCATAGAACTTTACAACAGAAGGAATGTAGCTTCATGTTTGCAAATTAAAAAACAATAGGAGGTTGGGGATTCTGGGATGTAATGCAGACAGAAGAATCACCTGTATTACAAGTGTATGGAACAACCTCACTGAGGGGGGTGGGAAGAGAAGATGCTGATCTAAGTGACAGGAACTGAGTGAAGTCGGTAAAACTAAACGCAAAAGGAATTGCATATAGACACGTAGTTTACTGATAAAGTTGTTTGCCCCAGGGGTCTGGGATAACAATTCTGAAAACACTATATGTATGTTAGAATAGAATAATTAAGTAAATAAATGGCAGATAGTGGGAATCAGATTTGTTACTGTTGGAGTGGGAGGTTACAGACAAGCAAAATCTAATTCATCGCCGATGATCCATGTGGTAATGGATTCGAGTTTGGAGACATTAGTGTATGGACACATGTTTAGCCTAATATAGATACAGATGGCTACATACAGAAATATTTATAGATAGATGTATATAAATAGTTTAGTAAACACACATATATTTCCTTGCTCTGTCAGCTGAGACAGCCTAAAAATAGTAACACTCTTCAGCCTTCAGATCTTGGTTTCTAATTCCATTATTCAATAAAACAAACCAGGGCTCCTTGGAGAAGTGGCAGATTCTAGGACTGAGATAAACCTGCAGTCTTATATGGCCCAAATATCAGAAACTGCTGAAAAACACACAACAGTGGGGGTGCATCAAAGGGACATAGGAGCTCACTGAAAGAGCTCCCAATAGCCAAAACTGGAATAATTTGAGCAACGGCATAGTTTTAGAGTATGACCCAGATTATAAAATAAATATTCATGAGTCTATACTGATATAAGAATGATCAAATGAATACATAAATGGGGGAGAATAGACAAATCTCCTATGCCGCAAACTTCCAAGTAATTTAGACACATCTTTCTCGATGACATGGAGCATAACTCCACACTCCTTTAGTGTAGGCTGTAGGCCGTGCGAGTGACTTCCTTTCAAAGAGCACAATATGGAAAGGGAAAAAGAGGAACTTTACAGTGTGAAACCCTGACAAACAATACTTCAGCCAGTGATCAAAACTGGTGTCAATAGTGATAAGCCATGTTGATAGTATGTACCCTTGACATGATGTGATATGAATAGCACTTTACATTCCCTTCCCAAACCGATAACCTTTATCTAATCACGAGAGAACTGAAGCACATGAATTTCAACTGAGGGACTGCTACAAAAATACCTGACTAGTACCCTTAAAACTTTCAAGATCATGAAAAACACAAAAAGGTTTTTTTGAGAAATTGTCTGTAAGAGGAACCCTAAGAAGGAACTCTAAGAAGGCATAATTATTAAATATAATATGGTACCCTTGATGGGATCCCGGAACAGAAAAATGACATAAGGTTAAAACAAAGGAAATCTGAATAAACTATGGACTTCAGTTAATGATAATATATCGGTACTTGTTTGTTACTTGTAACAAGAGTACCACACCAATGTAAGAAGTAATTTAATAAGAGAGGAAACAGTTTGGAGTACATGGGAACTCTCTTTGCAAGATTTCTGTAAAACTAAATCGATTTCTGAAATAAAAATTTTCAATTAAAAAAAGTTAAAAATCATGATTATAATATTTTCCATCACAAGATAATGAACACATATGTAGGTGTATGCTATCTGATCATAAGGACTGAATTAATATATATTTCGTTAGTAACTTATGTAACTTTTAAAAAGTAGAAAAATTACTTATATCTTTTATGCTAAACATTCCCAGGATTTGAGCCTAATATGATTGCTAAATTTGGGGCTAAAAACCTCAAATAATGATCATATTTATAGGATTTGATGGCAAACCATTTGCTTTTTCTCAAGAAGATTCTCTTCCTCAGTTTCTTTGGCCAACGATTCATTGCCACATAACAATAGTGATCCACATGTCATTTTACTTTATGTTATTTAGAGCTGGAAGCAAGACTAGATTAAAAAAAAACACCTTTATTTACAAACACATTTTCTAGTTGAAAGAAAAAGTAAAATGATTATCCAAAATAAGAATGAAAGAATTTGTGTTCATATGAGACAGTGGTGCTCACAAATAGGAAAGCTAAAATCTCATGGAATGTAAGAGCAATTGTTCTTCTTATGACCATGGATATTTGGTTATTTGTAGTCTTGGGTAGTGTTTTATACGCCGAAAAGGGTCCACATGAAAATTCTAAGCATATTTCTTACAAAAAATAACATCTTAGATTAACAAATCTGTTTTAAAAATGTTTATTTGCACCTTTCGTTTCAGTGTGTATCCTCTACATTTTACTATCTCAAGCTCTGGTTTAGCTTATTTTAATGTTCTAAAAGATTTGTGAGCAAATCTTAAGGGTTTTGTAATGAGTACGTAGCTCTGTAGAAGCTAATAAAACATCTGTGAATATTATTTAAACTATACAAATTATACCAGAAAAGTTACAAACTCTTTTGGAATTAGTATTACAGTAGAATCAAAAGTTAGAACAAAATTAATGAATGGGAATAAAAACAAATAAAATACGGCATACAAAAACATTTTGTTAAATACAAGACATTCCATTTTCTGTGTTCATAAACTAAACTCCCGTCCACAAACACACATTTGTTGGTATTGTAATAAGTGATTGTTATATCTTGGAATTCATAAAATAAGAAATATTGCCTTTGTTTTATATTTTGAGATTCCAAGTAAAACACTGTTTTAAAAAATTACTGGCTTAAGTTTGGTTGCTAAACTGTGTACCCAGGCACCTCAAGTGGGTGACAGACAGCAAATGGACAAGGTCCCATGGAATATTTAAAATTTTTGTTCACCAAAGGCACTGTGAATTGAAGAAGTTTGGGAACCTCTGGTTTTTAAGTAAAGACATGGAAACATCAGATGGTGAGAAGTGCTGGAACCGAGGGCTGACAGAGTAGCTTTAGCAAAATGTAATCAGGAGTCAAAAGCTAAGAGGTAGTAGAGCTTATTTGGAAAATAACAGATGTAGCTGGACTTGTCTATGTCTCAGTTTTCAGTTGTGCTAATGATTTGTGCTGTGTAACTTTTATGATCACCCTAAACATGTATAGATAAATGAAACTCACTTCTCAGATAAAGTACGGAGTATACTTGTAATCTTATAGTGTTAGTGTTATGTGGCAATTGTTATGTAGAATGATATTTTTGGAAAGAAAACTGCAATAATAATTTTAGGTAAAATTCTTGGGAAATTCATTGATGGTTTATGATGTACCTAATTCCTGTAATTATCTTTAAATAAAATCCCATACACAAACCATTGACTATGTCAGCGCTATGACTTTTCATGCAGTTAATGTTTTAGCGGGGAGGATATTTTAAATAAA
>NC_138056.1:25200404-25292904 GCF_964194185.1 Rhinolophus hipposideros
GTGCTTATAATCACCTATTAATAAGTTTTTACATCATGAAAACTGCACAAATTTTATGGAACCTAAAGTGACAGTAGAATTAATTGCTGAAGTGTTGGTGTATTAAAGTCGTCAGAAACAAATGAATTAATGGAAGTGAAATTTCATTATTATGTCTGTCAATAACCCCAATTATTGCTTGGGGTTATTACCAAGGCACATAGTAGAAGTGTATCACAGTGAATGGTAGGAAATGCGGGATACAGACTTTTTACACAGGATCATGCCCCCTCTATAGCTAATGCATTGATCTTTTTGGTGGAAGTGGTATCATGAGTACTTTGTGGTTTTAAACCAATATGAACTTCCCCTCCCCCGCAATTCATCCGTCAAGTTGTCTGATATTTCCTATTAAAAGAGAAGAGGAAATTCCTTCCTGACCTTGCAAATGATCATTTTCTTTCTTGAAGCATGAGATTTGATTGCCCTTGCAATCTGGGCTTACACTTATTGCCTGCATGGTGAATAACAGTTCCTTTCTCAGTCATAGTGTTTGACTCTGTGACCTCCTACAGAAATGAATTCCAAACACAGACCATGCATTGGAAAATGGAGATGAGAATCCTTTGATACTAGATGGTGGAAGAATTGAGCTAGGAACATCCTGTTCTGAATTCTTTATAAATGCAAATCTAGCTGGATCAGCGAGAAGATCCCCAAAGAGTTTCAGGAAACATTTACCCTATGAAATTGTACTTAAAAATCCCAGAGTGGAAACCAGTGTAGCTTGTTGTCCCTGTGTGGTTTAGAAGTAGTGGAGAGTGCTGTGCCAGTAAGCTTGGCTGGTGGAAAGCAGCCATTTTGGTGAATTATTAATTCAGACTTGTTTTCAGAGTATGTGGTATTTTGGATGGAACCAGGGCAAAAGTTGACCTTTGCTTTATTAATTCTTTGATAATGAAAATATTTGCATGGTGTTTTGTGGTTTATGATGTGATTTTTTTCTAGGTTAAAGTTATCTCATTTGAATTTCTTAATAGTCCTTGGGGCAGGTAGAATTATCATTATTGATACAGATCCTCAACAATTGTAAAAATGATACTGGGAAGGAATACATAAAATACTCAGGATGTGTGGTATTTTGGAGTAACGAATATTTGCAATTTGTTTGATCATAGGGAACACTAGCTTTGAACCCCAATTCAGTGAAATGTTATTCCCCCCAAAAGAATTTCATTCTTCTCAGTAGTAGACCTGCATTACAAAATATTGTACACAATTACTATTATTATATTTTTAATCTCGTCAATATTGTGAAAATTTGTTTTTCTCTTGTTATTTAAGTTCCTATATTTTATCATTGATTTTGCCTCTTGGTATACAAAGCCATAAGTACTTATTATCTGTCTTTTTACTCAAAATGTTTGTTACTCTCTGGTGCAATAGGGAGCTGTTGCAGGCAGCTTTTGGAGGTGCTAAGCATAGTGGAAGAGCTTTGGATTTTGACAGACAAGGATTCCAATGTTATTCACTGATCCAATCTCTGAGTCTTAGTTTTCTCATCTGTAAAATGGCAATAATGATTCCTTTTCCAATTATTTTGAAGATTAAATAATACATTGTATGCAGTGTTTTGTGGAAGAGGTGACTCTAGCACTCCCCCTGCCTATAGTGCTCCTCTGTCAAACCTGACTCGGTTGCTTCCTGCCCATCTTTGGCCTAGTTACATTTCTAGCTCAGAGAAGCATTTCCGGCTCTAGCCCTGAGTTTAGTTTAGCTCTCCCCAGAATCCCCACACTTTTAAAAATGCTCATCACACTTACTGCTGTTTTTGTTCCATGTCTGTCTGCCTTATAATATTTTAGGCTCCATGAGGGAAATGTCTTGTTAACCACTAGTTCCTAAGACACATAATAAGTAGTCAACAAATATTTTTAAATGATGTTGATGGTGCAAAATGCTGTGCATATGACACACACACGCATACAAAATAGAAGGATTCAAAAGGAGATTTGTTTTTTTCTACAGAAATTTCAAAGTTTATGTGTAGAAATTTGGGTTATGTTTTGGGACAAATAGTTTAAACATACTTTACTCTTCCCCTCTACGATACTTAGGTTTTCTCACTCATTTTTCTTAAAGATAACTGGGAAATGCAAGTAAAGCACTGAGCACAGTGCCTGGCACTTAATAAGCTTTCAACAAATTCTCTCTTATCTAATGATGGATAATGGTATATCAGAATATCGAATATCAAATTAATCAAAATATTTAGGTACTAGATAAAGTTGAGAGGTCAAACATTTTGGAAAGCAACAGGGAATTCATTTTAGAATAAGTAAATTAGTCATTACAGCATCCAAATTCAAGCTACTCTCAACAACAAGACTTAGCTTTTTTCTTTTTCTTTTTTTTATGTGTAGGTGTTGAAATGCAGGACAGTAATAACTTAGACTTCGGATCAAATTCTGAGAACCAAAACTAAATTTAAAAATGTTCTGAGTTTATATGTTAGTTCTAAATGTATAAAATAGGTGTCTATGTGCCTACACTTGTGGTCAGAATGACAACTGGCAGTTGTGGCTCCTGTCCCCTCAGAACTAGAAGCTTAACAACTTGGAAGAAAAAATGCATAATGGAATCCATATTAGGCTTTGCCAGCGGGAAAAGTTTCTTGGTTTTAGAGGTGATGGAGCTGATAATAAAATCCAGCCCCAGGGTTCTCTCTGACAGCCTTTCCTAACCTTGTGATGAAAGTCACACAATTTATTATTTAAAAAAGCCAGATTTGAATGATGAAGATGTCTCCAATAGGTGCAGTAATTATCCTCAGTTATATATATATATATATACACATATATGTATATTTTATATTTATATATAGTTTAATATATATTAATGTATAACATACAATCTATTATATATATAGTACCAAACTTTAGGCCTTTCTGAAATTTCTTTTGAGAGTTCTATATATCCCAGCCACAGATTTCTGGGTCTTCCAACAGTTATATTCAGTTTAAACAGTATTTGTCGAGTATCTATGATGTGCCAAGTACTAGAGATGCAGAGATGAATATAGACTCAGAGTCTACTTGAGAGTTGCTCACAGTGTGATGGAAGAGTTCATGTGTAAGAGACACCAATTCCCTGCCTAAGTGCTGGGATAGCACCCTGCACAATTATTGGAGGAGCTTTGCAGTGGGGATCAAAGGTGGGTTCCTGTGCCTAGGACTGAGAATGAGTCAGAGCAGGCTTCCTGGATGAGGTAAAGCAGAGAAGAGTGTGTGTATGTGTGTGTGCGTGTGTGTGTGTGTGTGTGTGTGTGTGTGATACAACTTAGAGTTATGGCAATCTACTTTTTATCCTTCCCAATTCACAACAGAAACTAGGGTTGGTGACAACATGGTAACTATGGTGGTAAGACCCAGTGGTGGGGGAGGAGGCTCAGAATGTGATGGGGCAAAAAAAAAAAAAAAAAAAAAAGAATGTGATGGGGCATGTAAAGAATGGATCTTGAAATTGTCTCCCAACTTCAGGGTGTAGGGACATTGATGAGTAGAACATGAGAATTATAAGGAATAGCATAAGGGCACGTCAGAGTAGTGGAAGGAGATGGGACATGAGGCAGGTGAGGAATAAGCAGCCAGATAATGATGCCACAATAAGGAGCTTGGTTTTTATCCCGTAGACAGTGGGGAATCTCGGAAGGTTTTTGAGTGCACAGTGATATGATCAGATTTTTGCCTTAAATTAGAGCTTAAAAATGGGCTAACTCCTAAGTGTCCACACGTATGGTTTTGCCTGTTGAAGATTTAAAAAGTTTTTGACCCAGTATTAAGAAAATAACCAAAATTTAGGTCTGTATCTCCACATGGCAACAATATTCTGGAGGTAAATAGCAGCTGACCCTTCGGATGTGGCATGGGCCGTCTCTCTCAGTGTTCACACGTTAAAGCTCATGGGAGGACTTTTGTCCCAATTTTGGTCGCTCAAGAACAAATCAGTGTATTCACAGTTATGCTGTTCTGTGATTAGTTAGGACTCAGCCAGTTGCCCCATAGTGGCGGGGTTTGTCATGATTGTTATGTCTCAGCCAGGACCAAATGTAATGGGAGAAAGATCGGTAACCTCAAGGATGGCCACGGGTGTAGAGTGGAGAATTTGGGCCCATCCTGGTATAGTGGAAAGATAGTAAACAAGTAATGATTTGAAATGCGTGAGCTGATGTGCTAGAGTTATAAATAGGGTGCTCTGGCAACACAAAAAGGATGACAAACTGCTTTAGGAAAAACAGCCTGAAGAGGGGTTAGAGAAAACTTTTTTAAGCAAAGAAATTGGGGAAGAGAATTTTCCCCAAATAGTCGTAGAGTTCACTTGTTAACTCAGCGTAATTATTTCACTCTCAGATGTACTCTGTATAGAGCAATAATGTGGTGGAGACTTCTAGTCTTCCAACAGAATCATTCTCTTTCCCTCCATCCCCCAAACACAACTATACTGTCTCCTAGCCTGACTTGCAGTTGGTGGTGGCCATATGCCTAAGTTCTCTTCAGTGGAATAGGAGCAAAATTCCTAATAGCAGAAGAACTGAGGAAGTATGAAAATTAAAAGACCATGCACTTCTTTCCCTATCCCAAACTTCTCGCGTCCCAAATTTAGCTTGCATTTTCATTAGAGGAGAGCTTTAAATGAAGCGTGACACTTAAATTTTGAATCAGGTTGGATGAAAATTTAATACCTGTAAGTACTAGGTAGTTATAGCTCTACTTAGGATGGTTTTAAAGAGACATTTGAAGTCATTGCCATGCAAAAAAAATAAAATGCCAAAAAATATGGCAATGATGCCATTTCTGTAAATATAAATTAGATTTTACATGTATTTCTATTTCTATATGTGTGTATAGGGAGAGGTCTAAACTATTAAATATAGAACTGTTAATAGTACTTTCAAGTGATTATTAATTGTTGTATTAATTGTATTAGAATGCATTAATAGTTATTTTCAGAGTGGAAAAATAGCATTGGGTGTTAATTTTGATGATTTCAGAGATGAAGTGAAAGTTAGGTAAGGAATTATTACCTAAGTGACTTTATTATGTTTAATGAATGATTGCTGACAGTGATCTTAATCCAGTTTCTTATTTGCACAAATTTCAAAACTAAATTCTACTAGAATAAAGTCTCAGCATGCAATTTATTTTGTTATTAATGTCATCAAAAATCAATTCATATTAATACAATTTGATTTTTAACTCTGGGCTTTCAGAATCATATGGTTTAATAAGAAAGAGATATTTGGCAATTTGTCTGTCCCACCTAGTTTTTTTCCTCCATTTTTAATCCTATTTTCTGATGTATCCAAGACATAATTAAAAATCATGGGCCCTGGAGTCAGACATGCCTGGATTTGAATCCCAGTTCTTCAATTTTCTTTGCTTTGTGTTCATGAGCAAGTTATTTAAGCTCTTTATGCATCATTTCCGTATCTCTTTTAAGGACTGAATGCTACATGCACCTGTAGTACCCTAAACAGTGTGACAAAGTAGACAATGAGAGTCCCACCCTTATCTCTACCTAGTCTTTGCTCTCATCTCAGTTCACTTTTAAGACGCAATATAGTTTAATGCAGTTATTAAATAAGAATTCATAAAGCTACCATTGTTCTCCGTTAATTTACACTACCCATTCTCTCAAAAACTTCAGTAGGCTGTTAGCAATTTTAAAAGCAAAGGTGACAATAGTATTTCATCTTTTTTGGCCTCTTTTTGTAAATGTTGTTATCTTTTGAATAAAGATGGAGATAAATTGAGAGAAAAGACAATTATGTTTGGGCAGATGTGGATGTAGAGCAGACTTTTAAAAATGAGTAGTAAATCACAGATATTGGTGAGTAACAAGAAGCAATATTAAAAAGACTTTTTTAAATTATGAGATTCATGCAGGTATATGTGTTAATTTTGTAAAATATTTAGTTTATAGAGATATTAGTTTTATCATTTCTTCTTTTACCCCAAAATTTCTTTGTCATTAATTTTTAGATGTATTATAGAACATTTGTTTCAAGGTCCAAACAAATTACATGTGAGAATTATAGATTAATATGAGGGAGGCAGAGTAGGTAGGGTTGAGCTTTGTCGACGATGTGCAGAGTTGTGCTTCTTGTGTTTGGGTACTGGGCACATTTGTGCTCACTTTCAAATAAACTCTTAGGGGACCATCTTCAACTCAGTTTGAGAATCTTGGATCTCTTGACACATTTCTAGAAGTACATCTGGCTGGACACTCCTGAGGCGCTCTCATGGTTATTTACAATATCTTTTAGACATGAAAGGCTCTTAGGAGCCGTGCTATAAAGAAACCCATTTAAGGTGGTTTAACCTAGTGTTTAAGAAAATTATTTGACCACAGAATTCCCATCACCTAATACCCAGCATGTAGTTTAGGAGACAGTTATCTAATGAAAAATAAAATCACTTGGAGACTGAGGATTCTCATCCATCATTAATCCACCACCAGTATTTGTTGTTGAATGTTTGCTGCCTTCCTGTTATAGTTGGATCCATGGGGATATAACAGCATTCTAAGACATGGTCCTTTTTATCAGGGACAAACACCAGGAAAACAATGAGGAAAATTCTGACTGCTGAATTGCAATTCTCAATGGACTGTTAGCCCTCTAAAGGTCCGGAGGCATCTAATTGATATTTATGTCTCCAAAACCAGTATAGTGCATTGTTTGTATCAGCATTGGCAATAGTAAAGATACTAGATAAAAGAATGAAGGAAAGGAGAAGAGAGCGGCACTATCTATAGTATATGACAATAGATTTTGGCTCAGATACGAGGTCTGACAATTAAGTTCGCAAACTTGTTGCAACGATGTTGCTAACCTTTTTTGATATTAGAGGGATTATTCATTATGAATTTGAAGCAATGGACAAGCAGTAACCAAGTTTACTATTTGAAGTGCTGAAAAGGCTGCATGAAAAAGTTAGACGACCTTAACTTTTCGCCAACGATTCATGGCTCTTGCATCACGACAATGCATCAGCTCACACGGCACTGTGTGTGAAGGAGTTTTTAGACAGTAAACAAATAGCTGTATTGGAGCACCCTCCCCACTCACCTGATCTGGCCCCCAATGTCTTCTTTCTTTACCCCAAAATTTTGAATATTGAAAGGAAGACATTTTGATGACATTCAGGACATCAAGGGTAATAGGATGACAGCTCTGATGGCAATTCCAGAAAAAGAGTTCCAACATTGCTTTGAAGGGAGGACTAGGTGTTGTCATTGGTGCAGAGCTTCCCAAGGGGAATACTTGGAAGGTGACCGTAGTGATATTCAGCAATGAGGTATGCAGCACTTTTTCTAGGATAGGTTCGCGAACTTAATTGTCCAACCTCGTATGTCTATGGGAAAAGGACAAAGCCAGAGTGGGCTTCACAGATGAGGTTGAACCAAAGCTGGGCCACACAGGATTAATAGGAACAGTTTTTCTATCACTGCAGGAAATAATAATTGGAAAAATGCTTATTGGAGATGTAGGGTCCCTTACACCCAGCTTAACACACATTCAGAAATTGTTCTATAAGGATAGGGACCTATCTGGCTTGTCTTTTCTGGGCCCTAAAATCCTAACTACTGTTCTCAAGGAGTTCTCTGATTTACACAGCTGCTTTAGTGGGTGAGAGTAATGAAATGTTCTAGAGTGGGAAATGGTGCAAGACTGCGCTAACTCAAGTGGTGAGGTAAGCAGACACAATACAGAGGCAGCCTGTCACAAATGCTTCTCAGCTGCACTCTCAAAGTTTTTGAAGAATCCATAAAATAGTTTTTTTTAATTTCTTTAATTGGCCTCAATTTGGTAGGTGCCAACTTACCATTCTCCCTGAAAAATGTTCTGTCTGTTATATTTCTCTCCTTTCTTATAAATCCTTTTTTTGCCTTTTTTCCTTCATAACAGACCCCTTCACATATGTGTACACAATCAACAGACCCCTTCACATATGTGTACACAATCTGTGTGCAAAGAAGTAAATGACTCAGTTATTTTCTGACACTGATATTCCTTTCATCCTGAGCTCTTGCCCGCTGGATCCCAGAGGAAAAATACTTGTCCCATTCAGTTTAAAGCTTAGTCTGATCTGATCATTTAAATAGTTATTTTAGGTCATTCTGTCTCTCATGTAGGCTGTCCCGTGCCCTGTTGGTTTCCTTCAGGTAGTACATAGAAGGAGGGATTGTGTGGCTTTCATTTCATCCTCAATTGGGGGAAGGGGCCCCTGGCCTCACGCCGGCCCATTGGAATGTGTGTGTTGGCATGCAGCTGCTGGCCAATGAAAGGACATCCCTTGTTCACCTGGTTGCTGGATGCTCTCTGGCCTGCACTGTGTGACTTGTAGCCCACTCATTTGGCTCA
Organism: Rhinolophus hipposideros; assembly: GCF_964194185.1. Taxonomy (NCBI): domain Eukaryota; kingdom Metazoa; phylum Chordata; class Mammalia; order Chiroptera; family Rhinolophidae; genus Rhinolophus; species Rhinolophus hipposideros. The sequence goes on from NC_138056.1 coordinate 25,208,809, forward strand.
GGCACTTTTTCTGGTGGTGCTTCTTTCATGATCCAACCTGAACTTGAATTCTTCTGGTGTTAGAGATCCCCCTCCAATGTCTGTTTGAGACACCCATTTGGCCTTGGCTTCCATGGTCTATGGTGCTGCTCTCACTATAAAGCCATGTTGTCCTCACTATGCCAATAGCCTTTGGCAAACTTCTTAGCCTACTGCTCAGCTGCTTCCATGTCCTAAGATACAAAGAAACCAGGGGTTTGGGAAAGCTAAACCTTAGGCCTCTCTCTGCCTGGCCATACCATGCCATCTTGTCAATGTGGCTGTGTGCTCTGTTGCTTCAGGACAACTTCCTCCGTGGGTCCATATTGAAGGGAAGGGAGCAGCAGACCCCTCTGCTCAAGGACATTTCCCACTTACCTGACTCTTGTCTCCCTCCCCAAGCCACACCATATAGAAGCAGAACTTAGGACTCTTCTGGCTATTTTGCTTTCCTGCCTCCCTCTATCAGACTTCTATATTTCGTCTAGGACAGAAGCGGGGTAAGCTGTTATTTTATTTCTACGTTGTATCTTCCATATTCCTGATGCCAGCAAAGGCAGTCAGAATCATTACTCCTAGTTTATAAAGGGAAATTTATGGGCCAAGTCTTCCAAGTTTAGCTGTGTATATGCCAACTGAGAGGAGCAAGGGTTTTTTTGAGAGGCAGAATCTCAAGCCAACAGTCTTGTTTGCAAAGATATTGTTTTGTTGCACCATTTTATGATACATGTCAGAAACAATATTATTGTGACAATAATCCTAGGGATGTCTGGGATAGTTTAGGCAGTACTTAGGTCAAAAGAAAAGCATGGTGATAATTTTTAAACCATTGCTGCTGTTATATTACCCATTATAATACCTGAAGGCCTTCTTTAAATTTGGCATATTATTAAGACATTTTGTGTTGGATACCTTGAGTTACAAGGAATAGAGTGGCTCAATCAGATCTCCTAAAGTACTGGGACATATACTGTGAGGATATACATGATATATGTGTTAGGGTTTATTGCAATCAATGAAATCTGTCTCAGGCTAACTTAGGGAAAAATATAATTTAATGGGATGGCAGGTGGTAGTACATGGAATTTAAGGAAAGACCAAAGAAAGGGGTTGTAGAAAGAACTATAGCAGCTCCAAACATCTGGATCTAAGGGACATTCTCTTCAGGCTGCTGTTAATGGGGCAGTTTCCCCTCAACTGTTTATGTCTCCGTGTGGTTCCTCTCATGACTCTATCTCTGAAGAGAGAGGCTGCTTGGCGTGGGGGGTCAGGGTCCCACCCCTTGGCTAGCGTAGTATAGTCTCTCCAAAACTACATGAGATAGTAGAAGAAATGGACTAGAGAGTAGTTTGAGAGGGCAAACTGAGTTAGGTTTAGTGTATGTGGCATTCCCAGTTGTGACAGAATGTTTAAGCAGGAAGTTTATAATCTGGCTACTAAGTCAGGACTCAGTGCCACTTTCCTCACGGAATGTATGAGGGCTAAAATTTCTTTATGATTACTTCTTTCATTTTTAAAAAACACAGAAATGAAAGGAGATTTTTGAAGCAGTTTCTTTAATTAAATGTTAAATAAGTTGAAGGTGAAGTATTATGGAGAATTCTTTATTATGTCCTTTTAGACAAACTATTTAAAAATGCTGCCGTTTTAGTTTTTTTTTCTTTTTCAAAACATTTTTATTGAGGTAAATTGATATACAACAAACTGCACATATTTAAAGTGTACAGTTTAATAAGTCTTTTTAAAAGATTATTATTAAAAATATAGCTAACATGTAATATTATATTAGTTTCAGGTGTACACTATAGTTACTCAACATTTATATACCTCAAGACGTGATCACCATGATAAGTCCAGCAACCATCTGACACCGTACTTTGCTACCACAATATTATTGACTATATTCCCAATGCTGTACATTACATCCCTATGACTTAGTTTTTTTATACCTGAAAATTTGGACCTCTTATTTCCCTTCCTTTTCCCCCCACTTTTAAATTTGTCAATTACAGTTGATTCAATATAATTTTATATTAATTTCAGGTGTACAGCATAGTGGTTAGACATTTATATAATTTAAGAAGTGATCCCCCGACTAGTGTAGTGCCCATTTAGCACTATACATATGTGTAGTTATTATCATGTCATTCACTGTATTCTATTCCCTATGCTGTACTTTGCATCCCCATGACTATTTTGTAACTACCAATTTGTACTTTTTAATCCCTTCACCTTTTTCACCCTGCTCCTCAAACCCCTCCCGTCTATCACCCCAACAAATCCAGTACCCACCTGGCACCATACATAGTTCTTACAGTATTATTGACTATATTCCTTGTGCTGTACCCTACATCCCCATAACTACATGTAACAACCAATTTGTACTTTTTAACCCATTCCCCTTTTTGCACCCTTAGTCCCAACCCTGCTCCCATCTGGCAACCATCAAAATGTTTTCTATATCTATGAGTTTATTTCTGTTTTATTTGTTTATTTTGTTTGTTTATACATATAAGTGATATCACATTCTATCTGTCTTTCTCTGCCTGATATACTCCACTTAGCATAATACATATTGTCCGGGTCCATCCATGCACCACCGATGGCAAGAACGCATTCCCTTCCATGGCCCAGTAATATTCCATTGTGTATATTTACCACCTACTATTTATCCATTCATCCATCGATGGACACTGAGGCTGCCTCCACATCTTGGCCATTGTAAACAACGCTGCAATGAACATATGGATGCGCACATCCCCTCAACGTATCATTTTGAGTTTCTTCTGATAAATACCCTGAAGTGGGATCACTGGGTCCTTCATTGTCTCTTCTTCAGGCCTTTGTTTTAAAATCTATTTTGTCTGGTGTAGTTTGTTTGCTACACCAGCTTTTATTTATTTATTTATTTATTTATATTTATGTATTTATTTATTTATTTTCATTTCCATTTTCATGAAATATCTTTTTCCATCCCTTTACTTTCTGTTTGTGCGTGTCTTTCAATCTGAAGTGAATCTCTTGTAGGCAGCGTATGTAAGGATCTTGCTTATTGGAGCATTTAATCCATTTATGTTGAAAGTAATTGTTGATCGATATGTAGCTATTGCCATTTTATTACTCATAATTTTGATTTTTTTTTTCCCCATCTTGAAGTCTCTCTAAGGTTCCTTGTAATACTGGTTTGGTGGTGATGAACTCCTTTAGCTTTTTCTTATCTGGGAAGCTCTTTATCTGTCCTTCAATTTTAATTCACAGCCTTGCTGGGTACAGCAATTTTGACTGTAGGTCCTTGCTTGTCATCACATTGAATATTTCTTGCCAATCCTTTCTTTCCTATAAAGTTTTTGTTGAGAAATCAGCTGACAATCTTATGGGAGCTCCCTTATAAGTTACTAATTGCCTTTCTCTTGATGCTTTTAGGATTCTCTCTTTGTCTTTAATCTTTGCCATTTTAATTATAATGTGTCTAGGTGTAGGCCTGTTTGGGTTCATCTTGTTTGAGACTCTCTGCACTTCCTGGACTTGTATATCTATTTCCTTCACTAGGTTAGGAAAGTTTCAGTCATTATTTGTTCAAATAGGTTCTCAATCCCTTGCTTTCTCTCTTCTCCTTCTGGTATCCCTATGATGCAATATTGATATTGTCTTAGAGGTCTATTAAACTCTCCTCAGTTTTTTGGATTCTTTTTTTCTTTCTGCTGTTCCGATTGGGTATTTTTTGCTACCTTGTCTTTCAAACCACTGATTTGATGCTCTGCTTCATCCAGTCTGCTGATGATTCCTTCTAGTGCATTCTTCATTTCAGTTATTATATTCGTCACTTCTGACTGGCTCTTTGTTATGGTTTCTGTGTCCCTTTTTATGCTTGCTATCTCTTTGTTGAAGTTGTCACTAAGTTCCTTGAGTATATTTATAACCATTGTTTTGAACTCTGTTTCTAGTAGGTTTCTTGCCTCCATTTCATTTAGTTCTTTTCCTGGACTTTTCTCCTGTCTTTTTCATTTGGGTCACATTTCCTTGTTTCATCCTGTTGGTTGCCTCTCTGTGTTAGTTTCTCTGTATTAGGTGGACATGGTATGTCTTCCAGTCTTGGCTGGATGGTCATGTAGTAGGTGTCCTGTGGGGCCCAGTGGCACAGTCTCCCTTGTCACCTGATTTGGGTGCTCCAGGAATGTCCCTTGTGTGGGTTGTGTGTGCCCTCCTGTTATAGTTGAGCTTTAATTGATCTTGGCATGTGAGTGGGTGGGATTGACCATTGACCTTTAGGCTGACTGGCTGTGGGGTTTGTCCACATCCATAGCTTATGAACTGCTGTGTGGGAGGCTTACAGCCTGAGTGGGATTTGTCTCAGCAGGCTCTGGTGCCTGTTGAGACTGCCCTTTTTGTGTACCACTTGTGGGGCTAATTGGCCAGTGCTCAGTTATGGTCTGAAGCCAACCTGTTGTTTCTGGGACCTCTTGGGAGCAGTTCCAGTGCAGGGCTAGGTAAGCCACTGCTTATGACTGGCCAGGGGCCACCTAGTAGGAGCTACAAAGCGATCCTCAGTTGTTCACTGCCTGTGCTGTACTTGGAGGTGTGTGGGAGAGACCACTCTGTGAACCTAGGATGGCTGTCACGACTACTGGGCCTGTGGTAGCTTCGCCAAAAACCAGGACACCCCAAGGCTTGCTGCCACCTGCCTGCTCCCTTATGGTTCAGCCACTGATAACTCCTGATGCGGTATGGCGAATTGGGTGAAGCAGGACCTCAGGGAGTCACTAGAGTGAGAAGAATTGTGGTCACCAGATTAATGTAAATTCTGGTTTGGTGTCAGTGCTGAGCTTGGAGCAATTCAGCAAAAGTCTAAGAGCACACTGAGGCCAGTTGCTGCCCACTTGGGGCCTGCCAGACTCCGATAAATTTTCAAGAAAGAATGCAATGTGTGCAGCTCTGGCTGCTCGTGGAGAAAGTGCCTCTGGCATTGGGGGAATTGGGTTGGGTGGGATTCCAGTGAGTCAGGAGGGTGGAGCAGCAGAACTTACCAGGTCTATCAGATTCAGATTTGGTTAGAGGGGACCCACCTGCCAGCTGTTGAAAGGTGGACTTCTCACCGGGAAAATGCAGTAAGTCCTCCACTTCTCCCCCTGATGCCAGACACTTCAGTCTGCCGCCATGTATGTCTCCGAGGCCCCCCAAGTTACCATCCCTCTGCTGGAACCCAGGGTGAGTGCCTATGAGCAAGTCAATCTGGGCGCAGGCTATTTAAAAGGACATCTGGATTTCCCACAGCCTTCCTGCCTACTTGAATGGTCAAAATCCCCTCTGTTTTTCAAAGCCAGATGTTGTGGGAGCTCCTCTTTTCGGCACTAGTACTCTGGACTGGGGAGCCTGTTGTGGGGGCGGGGGGGCTAAGTTCCCCCTCTCTCCTCTGGGGGGAACTAAGGCAGCTGAGATATCCCTTCTGACTCTCAACCACCACACAGAGGTGTGGGGCTCATTCTGCATCTCCACCCTTCCTATCAGTCTCTACTTGGCTTCTTTATATTTTTAGTTATAGGACTTCTGTTCACTAGACTTCAGATGGTTCTCTGGATTGCTTGTTCTATAATTTAGTTGTAATTTTAATATGTTCATGAAAGAATGCAGGCACAGTATTTGTCTATTCCACCTCTTGGATCTCTCCCCAAATGTTAATGTTTTAAAATGATTGTGATATTTTTGTTTTCTGGTTTTCAAATATTATGAACATTTATAAATTCTTTCTTAAAACAACTGTCTTCAAGAAGCTACAGTTTGTGGTAAAAGTAGCTTTCTTCAAAGAACTAGCAAGGATGGGAGAGGAGTCTCTGGCTTTGGAAGGCCTGTGTGAACCATCACTGTTACCCAATGTCTCAGAACTAATTTGTGGCAGAGCGAGAATTCACAGCCAGTTTTGAATTAAGGATTCTGCCTCTTCCCAAGTGTAGAAGTGGCCATCTTACATTTTATTATGGAAAGAATTTAAGTGAAATAACCTGGTTGGAAGTGGGGGTCTAGGTCAGGATTTACTTACGAATCTCTAAGACTAGAAATGTGTTAATCTTTCCATAGCTTGAACGGATGGGAATGGGCCAAGGCAAAGCTAAGAACTAAATCTTCAATTATACCCTCATTATAGGACTGGAATTTTGCATATTACTCCCAGCTTATATTTAAATTCATAAATAGATTAGCTATGGGGTCACACTAACCAGCTAGTCCTTGTTCTCTACTATGAGACATTCTTTCCTGTCACACCATTGCCTTGGGCAGACTCAGTGGATCAGCTCACTATGCTTTTTCTCTCTGCTTATCCTTCAAGGTAAAGTTTGTCTTCTCTGTTTCCTTTTCCAGAGCCATGTCAAACCACTTTACTTCTAAATACTAACTGTATTTAGAACAAAATTTAATCATGTAATTAATTATTAATTAGTGACATTAATTAATATTTATTAATCATATTGCCCCATATGACCACTTCTCCTTTTCCTAGCTTGATACTGTCCATCTTTTATGCCTTTCCATCTCTAACCACTCCATCTCAAAATGATATTTTTGTCCTTTATACTTGTAGACTGTATTGTTTTTATGTCCACTTGACAATTAATTGTGATCTACCTCATGCCATATATTGTTTGTGACTTTCTGTTGTTTTTTTATATTCTCCTCAATCATATTGCTCTGTGCTATTAAACCTATTTATACCTAGAAAAATGGTCTAGTACAGTTGTTGCCCATGGAAGCATGTTATATTATTTAATGCTGTGGTTTTCTAAATTGTTAAGGGAAATGGGATCAGTTGGATTCAGTTCTAAGTTCCCAACTCTCTCCATGCCTGCAACTCCAACTTTATCTAATTAAAAGCTAAGCCATGCTTTCTAAACTATTACATTGATTTGTACACCTGAAACTAAAAAAAAAAAAAAAAAATCTAAGCTGTGGTTTAAAGATTTCATAGAACAACCCCCCTTCCACACACACACATACACACACACGCACACACATGAGGACCATTTATTAAACAGATCCACATGTATTTTTTAGTTGCCCAACCGAATTATAATTCTTGAGCCCTGGTCTAGTGTCTTTTCACAGTCCCTTCTTTGATTCTGAAAAAATATTCAGTTTTTAATAAATTTTAAGATAAAATAAATAAGAGTATTATAATATTTATATCTTATGAACTTCAGGTTCAGTTCAGTTCTAAAGGATATTTAAATTAATTTTTAAGTCAAAAATAGTTCATATTTCTTTAATATATAACAAGTGTTGAGCACATAAAATCATTCCTTAAACAAATTCACACACACACACACACACACACACACACACACACACACACACACTTTGCAAACCGTATTTGAGAGTCCCAGGAATCACCCTTACTATTTATGGCAGGAATAGATATCATTGATTTGACATGTTGACCTGTTCACCAGTTTGATTTTATGCATTTGAACTTTTCAAACCATTGCCTATATTTTTGGTTTCATCTTTGTTGACAGGTGGGGAACCAAAAATATCAGCCTGATCCAATTTAAAATGGTACAAACTTATATTATCATTTAATTCCTTCACCAAATATTTGTGTGTGTGTGTGTGTGTGTGTGTGTGTGTGTTTGTGTGTGTGTGTGGCTACTCCTTATCAGTTCCGTTAATGCAATTCCACACACAAGTTATTTAGGTTGACAAAATTCAGAGTTTTTCCTGGACATCCATGATACCAAATAGTGGCTTCCCCCACGCTCCTCACAGCCACCTCCTGTTCCCATACATAAATGGCAGCCAGCAATGGCTGGAAACAAAGGACTCTCCAGCCTCTGAATACAGTGACATTCATTCTGAGAGAAGCAGGGGCAGCTTTTTGAAAGCCGACTTCTTCAGCTGGACAATAACACACAATGAGTTATTGACTTGTTTATATACGGAGCTCTTTTCAGTAACTAACTCTGACTCCCACAGTCTGGACAAATGATTGATTTCGTGGTTAGAAAAAGAGAAAGCTCTTGCGCTAAACTCTGTAGTGCAAACTACTTCTTGCCCATTTGTTTCCTAACTGAATAGGACCTTATTAAAATGCACTTTCCAAAAAAATACCTGCAGCTGGCCTTTATAATCGTGTTTTGTATGTATAAATAAGTAATTTGTCCCAGTCTTTTGTATATTAATAGACCATTGGGAAACTTGTCAATATATATGAAGGCTGATTGTCCTGTTGTTTATGCCAACCTGTATTGCCTATATTGATCCTCATGTAAAATATGGATCACATAATATATTAATAAATCACTATTTACTGGTCAAAAACTTAGATTTCTGCTAGAAAAATAAATTCAATTTTCTTGTTGGGTTATATTGATTTATTAAGGACTTTATACACACCACACATCATATACTTCACATTTGAATCATTAGCTATTCTTCTGAATACAGAGAAAAGTACACGCAGAACTACGCTTCAGAAGATTGAGAGTCTAGTTGGTCTACCAGTCTCTTCCTTCTTTGGCTACTACTTAGATGGAATGTCAATATGAATTAGGTAGGCAGAACACACCAGCTTGTTTGATTGCTGTACCTTTTCTGAAGATATTAATGATTGGACTCTAGAGTTTATATTCTCTCCTATAAAGTAGATTTTACTTTCTCTTACTGTATGTTAAAGTGTTTATACAGTTAGCCTTTAAACAGCCTGTGTCTTTCTCTGTCTGACTTGTTTCACTTAGGATAATGCCCTCAAGGTTCATCCTTTTTGTTTGTTTTTGATTTTTAATTTGAAGTTAATTTGAAGTTTCCACCCTGAGGACAGGACACTGTGGATATCACTCATTCGTAGCGTTGCCAGGAGTCAGAGCCAACTGAATGGCACTTAGCACACACAACCTCTTTATGCATGAAAAATTAGCTGCAGAAATTTCCAACTCACTGACAAAAGAAAATTTTCATATATTTGAGATAAGAACAGCAAACCAAAAGTATCTAGTTTTGTCTTGATGAAGAAACAGGATGCTCTCCTCCAAAGTGGCAGGAGAGAAAAATCCGACTTGTGTCGTGGGATTTGAGGGAGAGATGCTGTTAGCACTGCATGTTGTTAATACCTCAGGGTGAAAATGCACTCTCTGAATTTGACTTTCTACTTCCAATAATTTCCCCCAAATAATTGTATTAAACATCTCTCTTTTGGAATGGCTGGTGTTTGCAGAAAAGGCCTCATGTGTGTATCCTTATATTTTGTTAACCATTGAATTTCCAGGATCTTACTGGATCTCTGTTGGGTACTATGCATATGATGCTTTTCAGTAATGTTGATATGTTTTTCCCTCAGTTTATGTAGATTAGTATAGTACTTCTTTAGAAGTTCGGTATTATAATGAAGGGGATTTTTCCAACTGTGACGCTTTCAAAGGTAAAGAATTCCCACCTTTTAAAGAGTTACTTAGATGGAGTTCTAAATGTCATGGCCCTAGGAGACTTTGTTAAAATCTGACTTTACGGTGGCATCAAAGAGTTTCATAGCTCTTTCATAGCTCATTTGCCTCCCTTCAGATAAAGTCTGCTGTGAATGTTTTTGCATTTGGAAATTAAGTTTGTAAAGAATAGATGTCACTCTCCAATGTACTCATCTCCTCCTGAGATGAGAATTGCCTAATAAAAAAATAACCATGGAGACTTGGCATAGTATGTTGTACACAGTTTACAGATAGCCTTCCATGTGTGGAAGTTGAGTTTGATGTTTGACTTTTTATAACATTATATTTTTTGTATTACTTTAGCACAGGAAAAAAAATATTCCTTGGGGAGAATGATCCTAAAAATAGTCTTACATAATATTTACCCCCAGTTTTATTGAAATATAATTGACATACAGCACTGTGCAATTTTTAGGTGCATAGCATAGTGACTTGACTTTCAAATATTGTGAAATAACTACAATAAATTTAGTTAACATCCATCATCTCATATAGATACACACACACAAAAATGAACACCCCAATGTTTTTTTTTCCTTGTGATGAGAATTCTTAGTTTCTACTCTCTTGAAACTTTCAAACATACCATATAACATTGTTAACTATAGTCATCATGTTGTATATTACATGATTTTTTTTAAAAAATTGTTTTCAGTAGTTTTAAATTTAGGACAAGGATAAGCAAACATTGCTTGCTGTCCATATTCAGCCTGCCACTTGTTTGTTTTTTAAGTTTTATTGAGGCATAGCCACACTCATTCATTTATGTATTGTCTATTTCATGCTACAAGATCAGAGCTGAGTAATTGCAACAGAGACTGTATGCTGCCACCTCACCCCCAACCGTACCCCACACACCAAGGCTAAAATATTTACTATCAGGACTTTTATAGAAATATTTGTCAACTCCTTATGTAGGTTGGTCATCAGAATCACCTAAAGATTTCTGGGCCTCTCTCCTCTACCAAAACAAAATCTCTGATATAGTGAGCTATGTCACATATCAGTGGATGAAGATTTCACAGGTTTGATACCATTCACATAGCATATATGTATAGTCAGATTGAGGAGGCCATATTGTTGACCTCACCCTGCCATGTTATTCCACGTTTCAGAGTGGGTCTTCAGACAGACTATGGATTAAAGACATAATTTGTGAGGTATACAGTTGAGAGAGCCTATTTAAAACAATGAAAACACTAACAAAACAAAGCAAAAAACATGGTCATTATCCATTGCTTGAGAACTGTTAAAGATTCCAGTTCAGAGGGTTCGGTATCAGGCTTTCTTTCTAGTAATGCCAGTTTGTTGAGTGACTGTTATTGTATGAGTTTAGTTTTTTTTGTTGTTGTTGAAAATAGCATTTTGTTTCTATGAGGACTATTTATAAAAAATACAGAGTGGGCCACATTCGCCTTTGTATAACAAGGGTTAGCGGCAGTAATAGAAGATCTTTATCTGGCTTTGTAGATGGAGCGGGTCAGAGGTAACTGTTCAGCTATTTAAGAAACATTATCCTTTGTTGTGAAATATTGTAAACCATTTTAGACCATACTGGCATGTTTCAGTTGACATTTGCTATTGGTTTATGCCCTTGAATCCTTTTTTTTTTCTGCCCTTGAATTCTTATCCTGACATAACAGCAGCCAATTTATTACCAGTTGGCAATAAAAGACTTTAATAGCAAATATCAGCCTAATTAAAAAAAATAACTGCTATGCTCATTTTGATAAAAGGCATTTAATTGGTATTACTCATCAGTGTCAAATGTTTGCAATTAAGGACTCCCTCCCAAGTCATATTTTAATAAATTTAAAAACAGCAAAAGTGTAAGTGAAAAATTCAGTATTAAATGTTTCAAATATAACAATGAACTTTCAACTTATTGAATCTCAATGCAGTTCATTTTTACATAAGTGTGTGCCAAATTAATTTGAAATTACCTTCTATGAGTATATAAATTAATTGTTTGGATAAATGTTGCTATTAGGTGTCAATATATGCCTATTTTATCTACCTACATATTTATCTATCTAATCTAATTATTTATTTTCTAGTTGAACCTGGCTATGGATGAACAGAAGGAGAAAATTACTGAAAAAGCCATTCTTTCAATGACAGCAAAGGAACGCCATAAGGCACAAGAAGAAGTAAGGAACTTACTTTTAAAACTATATTATAAAACCACAATGAATACTAATTTTAAAATTAAGACATTTTTCACTTGGGTCTGGTAGTGAACAAACTATAGCTACATGATTACAATATAATGGAAAAAAATTTGGTCAAAACTTAAAATCATGTTATTGATGTAGACAGCTTGGGACATAATTATATGCTTGAAAGAATAAATCATAATTTTCTGAAGAATACGATACTTTTTCATAAATTTCCTAATTTAGGCAATTATTACATGCAACTTGAATCTGAACATTATAAAACATGCTAACACAGTAAAAATATTAAAATTTAGTTGAACTTAAATAAATACTAAATCTTGTTTTTATTTTCTGACTTTCTAGGAATAGAATTATTTTTCTGAATTCTAGAAATGCTAACAATGTTATCCCTTATCTAGGAAAAAATGTAGTTTACAATGTCAACCCTAAGTGAGCTAATCATAAGATTCTGTAGGAAATATTGTAATGAAGAACTATTAAAGCAAGCCTTCTTCTCTCCAAAGCTCATGTTGTGAAGTTGACAGCATATTCCATAAATGAAATTTTAATACAAAATTGGTGCTAGACAAAAGGGGGAAATGATTTTCATGTAGTTTCCTGAATGCAAGAGCATTTAATCTTTCTGAGAAAAGATATGAATTTGCTAATTTCCATGTACCACTGTCAGTAAATAAAATCTACAAGCAACTTAAATGTTAAGATAGTGTGAAAAGTTAACACTTAAACTTTCATGTAATTCTCTTTTGACATTTTAGCGAATCAATCTATCCAAATTTGGGGGTTTTAATATTTTCGTATTTGATTACATCTCCTTTACTATGTATTTTACAATAGATGAACAGGTAAAATGCATCACATTTTCCTGAGTGAATTCAAGTCTTACATCAGGGACTCCATTAATATTTGGCACTTATGTGTGTCCAGTATGAAGACTGTATTGTAAACATTGATTGGCAATCTCAGTAGAAATTATTTCATAAGAAAAATTCAACTTGAATAATTACTAAGATGTAACAAATAACAGTTGTATAGCTTTAAGTTAATATTTCTGACTCATTCCACTTAATGTTAATAAATTAAAAGAGTTCGTTGATAATTATAAATTTTAAAAACATTGCCCTTTATTCACTTGAATTTTTAAAAATCACAGTTGGAAAGTTTTATTACATTTTTACAGTAAGTTTAAAATGAATCTATTATGTATCTTGATATGGTAAGCTCTAGAAAATGCAAATATCTCTAATTAGTATAATTTAAATTATATCTATAACATAAATTATTATTAGAGATGAAATAGAAAATAATAGAAGAATGAACAGATTAAGTATTTTATGTCTTTTAAATATTGTAACTGATTTGCTCTTTGATATTTTATGCAAAATTACAATTTCAATGAAACTGGAAGCTTGAAGTGGCCCAGGAAAATAATCATACTAAATACATGTATATCATCTTTAATGCTACCTTGTTAGGAACACAGGAAGTTAAAATGATCTTTTCTTGAAAATCCAACAGTATTTATGCATATTTGGTATTTCTTCTTTATTATTATGTCTATTTAGTACCTATATATTTCTGTGTCCTTCCTGCACAGTGCCTTATCAGGTTACATGTTTGTTTGTCAGCTATGGCTCCAAATGCCTTTTGTTTGCTTCAAAAATCAAATGTACAGTAAAGGGAATATGTATTGTGTGTGTGTGTGTGTGTGTGTGTGTGTGTGTTAACCTCTAAATATATTCCATACACCATGAGAATAATTTCTATGTCATTACTTTGAAGGTGATTGTATTAATCTTGATGTATAATTTCTAGTGTTTTGGTTAGAAAAAGTGAGTGACATCAAGTTTTGGTCCTAATTCATACACAGAGATGTGAAGTTGTGATGGTAAAGAGAAAACATTGGGGAGGGGGGATTATTTCAATATTTATTTTTGCCCATGGTTTACTTTTTTTACAATAAAAATACTATATTTTCAGATGTTATAAAACCCAAACTAAACATTGTAAAATCTGAGATTTTGTTTTAGATTTCTGCTGCCTATAGTTTTATCTTAAAATCTGGTTTCTTTCATGTAATTTTCCACATGAGATCTGGTAATAATAATAATCTATGCATCATAAGGCCAGTTTGAGATGATGACACCTGTTAAACTCCATCGAGCTTTTTGGAAATGGTCTACTGCAAATCTGCATGTACCTTATTCTTGTTAGTTTAAAAGTGTGTTATTCCAGGTTGTCTGCAAAGTAAATACCAAGAGGGGAATAAAATGTGTATGAATTTTATTAGAAGAAATGCCTACAAGAGAAAATAGGGAGATTTCTGCTGGGTGTGAAGCTGGGAGATATGAAATGTACACTTGAACACGAATGAAAGAAAGAGGAAAGGAAGGCTGGGTGGAAGCTCCAGGACTGGTGCGCAGTCTAAGGAAGGCTTAGCAAAACTGGTGGTGTATCCTTGAACCGAAATTGTTTATCAGAGGAGTCCTGAGACTCCCTGGGATGGACCTGCCTTAGTATCCTCAGCCATTGGTGCCAACCTGATGATGGACTTCAGAGCACAGTAGCTGGGACCCTTGGTCAATTATGTACCTGTCGTTAGAGGTCTGTGAGATCCATTCTTATTGCTGCCTCAGAAGGTATAATGACATCATCCTTGTTGCCATCAGCGTAGTCCTATAAAGGCATTTAAAAATGTCTGTTTTCAATCACCTATTCCCCCATGATTGAATGGGGATGTTAGACTCTTGAATAGCCCTACAGGCAGCACATAGGGATCTCTGACTGGAAACAAGACAGATCTCCTTCCGAAATATTCTCTGTCTCAGAAGGGGGTCTAGGAAACTTTTAAAAAGTTGGGAGTAGTTGAAGGAGTAGGAGTAGGAGGTGGTACAAACTTCAGGTTTCCTCGTAGCTAACCTGGAGCTTCGAAAATAGAGAGATGCTTAACTTTACTCACAGGTCCCCATGTCTTTTCTAGTCTTCATTCATCCGGTCTGGGTTATGTTCTCTTCTTCTCCTGAAAAACACCCTGCCCTTGGGCCTGAAACAAATAAGAGCATTTAGGAAGTTTAAAATGCCCATTTTCATCCTCATGCCCCCTTTCTGGTTCTTCTTAATTATGCTGTAAATTGGGCAGTTTCTTGGTCTCCAGTTTAAGCACTGACGTGGCTTTGAGACCATCCTATACATGACACACCAAGATGACATGCCCAGCACAGAGGCTGCTGCCCTGTGTGCTGATTCAAGTGATGATTCTGTGCAGAGTGCTCTGGTGTTCTCCTTACTAACATAGCTGGACTCAAGGCCACAGAGAATTCAGGCTGACAGCTGAATTTACCACTAGAAAAGCCAGGAGCTCCTCAAAGAGTCATTCATCATAGCCAAAGGACAGTATTCAGAATGTACAAGTGCAATATGTATACATTTTAGAATGATTATAAGCAGAATATTTATGCTGATTCTAAGTCATCTTGAGATTTATAATTAAATTCAAGGGTCACATGAATGTATCATAAAATATGATCAAACTGCCCTACGTGTGATGTAAAAACCGATGTGCATATTTGTAGACAGGTGTGCATTTGCATTCTTTCAGAAGTTTGGTCTGTTTCCTCCTCAGAACACTCAACTTTTTTTTGTTACCTTCTGCTCATTTGTCACTCTCCCAAATTCTGTACAAGTGTCACTTCCGTGCAGCATTTCCACGGAGAATGAAGAGTAGAATGTGTAGGCTTTCCGCCGCACAATGAGATGGTGCATTTTTTCAACATATGCATACGTAAGCCTTCTTTTGTGAATGGGACTGATAGGGTCAGATAATGTTTAAAGGGAAAGGCTTTATGTCTCTCAGGCCTCTATGTTTCCACATGGATGCCCCCACACACACATAGATTGAATTATGAACAGAGCCATTAATGCTGGGATCACAAAAGGTCAAGTTTTGTCTTCTTTTACCCCATTCACATTGCCTTTGTTGAGAGAGAGAGAAAAAAAAGGATTTGCAGAAAGAAAAGATTCATGATTAAGAATTTTAAAGAACATTTTCCCCCTTTTAGCAACATCTGTGATTTGAAAAAAAAATCATATTATGTAAATTAATTCAGGAGTATTGTATTACCTACGCGATTTTGGTATATGAGTTATTTCATGTATGGGGTTATTTTTAAGGGTAACATGTTATCATAATAAGCGAGAACAAAATGTAGCACTTTCAGGATAAAAGACCTTATGAGTATGTAAAATAACAAAGTTTTAGTAAAATTGGATGGAACTTTATGAAAATGTCAGTGGCAGGATTGATTTTTTATATATATTTTCTTCTGTGTTTAAGATATGTTAATTTTTGCTAGAACACCTTATTTGTTACTTTTATTTTTTTTAAGAGGTGATAATTGGTATAATTATGTTTCACATACATTAACAAATAAGTCATGAAGCCAATGAAAATAGGAAAATTGATAGAGAAATGTTTTGAAGCAACAAAGAATCATAGGAAATGAAACTTTTAAGGCTTTAACCAATAGTCCTTTAGAATGCAAATGACATCATCAATTGTATGGTTGGTTGATTTCTGATGTCACATGAAATCCCCTATCAGTGAAAGGCTATAGATTGTGACAGTAAAACCAGTCATGTATAAAAATGTTCTCAAATCAAAGCCTGAAATTCTTCCTTTTTTTCCCTTTGTTTGGTGCCTTGCTATAGCACAAGGTGTAGTACATAAAATCAAAGACAGCAGTATTATTGACCAGCAAAATGCATTGCCTGACACCTAGTATGTTTTAAAGACTACATAAAATTATATCTTCTTGAATCATAGGTTCAGAGAGGATCAGTGCTTTCCAAAAGTTGAATCTTTCCATTTAAGGTCTTTGATTCTTGGATTTTGATTTTTCAAATAACTGTAAGAGCAAGTCAGCTGGCCTGTTTTGCTCTCTAGTTTTGGAATGGTAAATATTATTGTCCATCATTTTTGAGGGTAGTACTTGCTAGATGGTTGTATGAAGAAGATGAGGCTGAGGACATTGACTAATATTAGATCATCTATCATGTCCACATTTTAAATGTTATAACTTTCTGAAAAGTTTAACAGTACTGTGGAAAGCACAGAAATTTGTTCCAGAAGGTAAGAAAAGATCTTGAACCCTGAATATAAAGCTAAGGAATCTGGGGAAGCAACTGGAGGGTTTGATATGCTATTGGAGTAGATTAATCAGTTGAGGTGGCAGGATGGGTTAGAACGGGAAAGACCATGGACAAGGAGACCCTCAGTAGATATTTTGATCATTCAAGTATGGGATAGGGATGAGGAGATGAGGGCTTGGACCAGAGTATTGTTTATAAGCAAGGAAATGAGGGAGAGGAAGCACATGTATTTAGAAGAAGGATTGGCAAACTAAAGTCTGGGGCCAAATCCAACCCATCACTTGTTTTTCTAAGGTTTTATTTGAATACAGCCATTCCCATTCATTAACATACTACCTGTGCCTACTTTCAAAGTACAGCTGCAGAGTCAAATAGTTCTGATGGAGACTTTATGTCCCATAAAGCTGAAGATATTTATTATCTGGCCCTAACAGAGAAAAAGTTTGTCAATCCTTTATTTAGAAGAAAGGATTGTTTAAAGGGAGTAGATGATTGATCACATAGGGACAAATAAGACAGATATGGGAGACCAAAGAAAAATAGAAATCATTTAAATTAGCTTGTTTATATGTAGATAATGCTTCTAAAGTTCTTGGGAAAAGTTAAATATAGTTCAGGTAATATAAAATATAATATATATGTATATTCTATATATATATATATATATAATCTCAAACTACCTCTACATTGAAGTGAGATAGCAAATCTATGTATCAAATAGCTTCAAATTTTTATCTGCTTCATATGAAACAGGGGTTGGGATAGAAAGATACACACAAAAAAATTTGAAAGCTTAATATGCAGAAAACACTTAAATATGAAAATAATAATAATAAAACATGTACAACGCATCTATTATAGGTTAGACACTGTGCTATTCTTTTATCTTTTAATTTTTAATATAGCAAGGTCAGTATTCTTCATTTATAGATGAAGGTTTTATTACCTGTTCAAAGTCTGTCAGTCAGTAAATAGGAGAACCAAGTTTAACCCAAGATTTCAAAAAGTCCATGCTTTATTCAGAGTCATTCATAACTCTAAATGGGTCTAATTTGATCACTTTAAAGAGCCGTGGATAAAATGAATTTCTGCTTTTCATTTATTTCGGTCATTACCATATATTGACCAGTGTTTATGTAAGAATCCTATATTTAGAGAGAATATAAGTTTATGTAACAGTGAAGACTCAAAGGATGGTAATGATTTTTAATTTGTAAACTATATGGATTAAAACATTAAATTACTATATCTGAATCATTAGCATGTCTTATGAATAATCCATAGGTCAATTTCCTATCTCTCTTAAATAGGCTGATTAGAAATCTAGACTTTTAAAAATAAAAGGTACACATTACTAAGCCTTTGCTGTTGATGGAAAAATTCTATGCATTATTCAGATATGGATATATATTAAAAATATTGTCTAGAATAGAGCATTATCTTTGCAGTATGGATACTTTGGAACATTGTATTTAAGAAATATAGAAAATTATATTTTGGAATATTTGGAAGGAAGATACCCAATTGATTTATCTGAAAGGCCAACAAATGTTGATGGACTTTATATATATATATATATATATATATATATATATATATATATATGTGTGTGTGTGTGTGTGTGTGTGTGTGTATATGTATTATATATATGTATATATAAATTTGATTATGAAATTTATATGTGTGTATATATGTGTAATTTTCATTAAACACACATATATAAAAAATTAAAATATAATATACAGATGGTAAAATAAAATATTCTAAAAAGGAAGGTACAGATAATAAAATTATATGTTGCTGGTACATTTATTGGATTATTTAAAGTAATAGGGAGGTTTTATTCTGTTAAGCAGTTAAAAGTCTTTTGCAAACTTGTCAGATGAATGTTTCTTTTCATTCCCAGAGATATTTTTCATTCAGCAATTGTAAATGACTACCTATTTCATATTACTGAAGTAGAAAGGTTATAAATTTTTCCATGAATAAAATTTGTTGATGAAGGAATGTATATCTCTTCTATTCTCTTTACTTGAAGATAGATCTATACTCAAATTCTTGTATTGAAGTAATTTTCCCCCCATCAAACGAGGTACTAAAAAATCTAATAAGTGTGACATCAACAATTACTTCTTGCTAACAACTCTTGTAATTTAACCCCTTCAGGTGGGCAGGCTGATTGATGAATTGCAGACAGCTATCAAAAGCAACAGAGGTCATCTCTCTAAACTTGGCCCCCAATTACAGGCTGAGCAGGAGCAATTCTCCTCTTATGTCTACCAACACATTAAAAGCCTTCCAGCAAACACTCTTATCCCAGGAGGCCTGCAACTGAAGGTGGGTGACATTCTGAGACTTTCATTGGGGTTATCCAGAGACAAAACACTGCTCCGTTTGAAGACCCTTGTAACAATGCCACTCAGCTTGAATTTCTTTTTATGTTCTCTTCCTCAAACTGGAGTTTGGCTTACAAGTGCTTATATTACCGTTTAGGGAATATATTTTAAGAGAAAATACCTGGAGGTCTTTGAAATGTGGATTTTATAAACTTTTAACTAGTTGTCAATCCAGAAAGTAATGTTAATGAAGAGATTTGATCATATGAACATGTGCATACTTTTCCAAGAAACGTATTTTTCACAGAAGTCATTGTAGTTCAGTTTTTAAAAACAACCCATTTGGAGAAATGGGCACGCTTTAATAATTGACAGACAGTGGCAATAGGAATTAGAGTTGAAAGGCCAGGTGGCTGATTGATGTTCAAACTACATTTCCAAGGAAAAGAATCTGTATTGGATAAGTGTGACACATGTCTGAGTTTACTTGGTAAAATCAATACTTAAGAATATACTGGGAAAAAAAGGTGAATTGGTTATTTGTCAAGACCTGATGGCTAAATGACCTAGACTTCTCTTTGCTAGTGCGTCTTTGGAAGAGGAAAAGAATAAGTCGTACCTGATTAAAGTGGTTTAGGTGTACTGGAACTTTACGGTATTTAAACACTTTTGTTTATCATAATAGAGTACCCAAGTTAAGTCTGTCAAATAAATATCATTCTACAGTCTCACATCTCATTTATCAAGAGACTATAACTATTAAAATTAGAATTTCTCAAAGTATGGCCCTTTTTCATGTTTGGAACCATTACTACATTTCAATGAACTCTTCATTTCCTTTTGATTATATTTGTATTTGAATGTGATAACTTTTAATGGCATTCCTGTGTTTAGATTTTGAATGAGAATATTACCATGTGAAAATTGACCTTTTGGAAAGTATAATTCCATGATAAATATGATCATTTATTTCTCATAGTCTGTGCTAATCAGTTAAAGGTTTAGGAAGTGATGTTCAGAACATCAAGGTCAAGGGTTCCTATAGTCCAGTAACATTGTTCTTTTCCAGATTTTTGACTTGGTTACATATCCATTCCACCCTTTTGCAAAGTACTTGCTATTAAGAGAGAAACTAGGTCAGGGAGTGTGGTTGCCTTAATGCCATTTAATCCCCATTCATTTGTATCAGCAAATATCATATGACCCGGGAAAAAGTTTTTGTTTTCTTTCTCACAAGTTTGTTGTATATTTTTGAATAATTTTTACCACTTATTCACATTAGCACATGGGCTTGATAGAAAATATATTTTATTAAAATATAGTTGACATACAATATTATATTAGTTTCAAGTGTACAGCATAGTTATTCTTCATTTATATACTTTATGATCTGATCACCACACTGTCTAGTGACCATCTGTGCAAAGTTATTACTACATTATTGACTATATTCCCTGTGCTGTACATTACGTCTACATGACCTATTT
Source organism: Rhinolophus hipposideros (assembly GCF_964194185.1). Classification (NCBI taxonomy): domain Eukaryota; kingdom Metazoa; phylum Chordata; class Mammalia; order Chiroptera; family Rhinolophidae; genus Rhinolophus; species Rhinolophus hipposideros. The sequence goes on from NC_138056.1 coordinate 25,229,442, forward strand.
ATTTAATAACTGAAAGTTTCTCCCTTTTATTCCCCTTTACCTTTTCCACCCATCCCCTCCCCCCCCTCTGGCAACCATCAATTTGGTTTCTGTATCTATGAGTCTGTTTCTGTTTGTCTTGTTTTAGATTCCACATATAAGTGAAATCATATGGTACTTGTCTTTGTGGGACTTATTACACTGAGCATAATATCCTCTAAGTCCATTCATGTTGTCGCAAATGGCAAGATTTAATTAATTTTATTGGTCAATAATATTCTACATCTTCTTTATCCATTCACCTATCAGTGGATACCTAGTTTGCTTCCATATCTTGGCTATTTTACATAATGCTTCAATGAACATAAGGGTGCATATATCTTTTCGAATTAGTGTTTTTGTTTCCTTCAGGTAAATTCTCAAAAGTGGAATTGTTAGATTACATGGCAATTCTATTTTTAGTTTTTGAGGAACCTCCATACTGCTTTCCATAGTGGCTGCACCGTTTTACATTCCCACCAGCGGAGGAGAGCAAATATTTAACTTTAGAATCTGAATTGTTCCTCTCATATATTCCCCTTTTAACACGCCATACCTTTCCATACCAGCAAACAAAAGAGGGAATTTATAGTATATGCAAAGAAGCCGTCGTGTTGTGTTTGTTTAAGCTCACTGTGCTGTGCAATACAGTAGCCACTAGCCACATGTCATTATTTAAATTAACAAAAAAAATAATTAAAGTGAAAAATGCAATGCCACCAGTGCAAATGCAAAGCCCAGGACTTTGCTGATTTTACCACTGAAAACCCCACATCCAGGAAACCGTTTAGTCCCAGGCAAACCAGCGTGTTGGTCACCCTAGTCTTGTCTGAGTTCCTTCTTCCTCCTCCGGGGCATTCTTCTTCTTTATGTTTCTTTCCACAGTAAGTACTCAACCTCATTTGCTTCTCTAGCCTTTCTCTCCAGTTTTCCCCCTTTTAACATCAAATTTCTGTCAGAGAATAAATTCCTCTTTCTGTATTCCAAGAAACTGGGCATCCGCCCCATCCTCAGGCCTTCATGCCGTTTCATTTGAGAATCATCTGGAGATCTTATAAAAACATCAGTGCCTCCATCTCCAGAGATTTTGATTTAAGTGGCCTGGCATACTGAAGGGGGCTCCTAGCAACTTTAGAGCGCTGATTGTTCAATTTTCAGGAATTTTGTGAGCCAGTTGTTAAAGACAGTCATTAATAAAAACTAAAATATATAAACTTACAATTAAATAGGTCATATGTAAGACAAAGGTAATAAACACTTTTCACTTCCTTATCATTTTATAACTTTTTGTTATTACGTTTGCACCTCAAAGTTATTTCTGCGTATGCCTTTTGTAGCTATTTAGTGGAAACACTATATATTAGTGTGCTACTATGCATCTCTTCCAAAATTTATGTTCAGTGATGGCTTGTTGTAACTTGAAATTGACCCTAGTCAGAAATTGGCACATGTGGACTTGAGTTACTGTTTTGTTGACTGTCTAGACCAAAGAGTTGTTAAACTACAGGCCGCGGAGTAAATCTGCCTGTTTTTGTAAATGAGGCTTTACTAGTCCAGAGCCACACCTATTTGTTTATGTATTGTCTATGGCTGCTTTCACATTATAATAGCAGAGTTGGGTAGTTGAGGCAGACACCATATGACTTGGAAAGGCTAAAATATTTACTGTTTGGCCCTTTACAGAAAAGTTTGCTGACTTAGACTAGACTTAAGTAAATGGTGGATAAAACATTTACAATTCAGATTAAATATAAAGGTGTCCAACTTTTGTAGCTGTTACTTTGTGAATAGCACAAAAAGTTGAAGTATTCTTCTAGTATATAAAAACTATTATCTGATTTAGCAAAAAAAAAAAAATTCTTATGTCATTGAATAACAAGAAAAGTCCTACATATGTCTTCGTGGTTTCACTTTTGTCTTAACATGGATGGAAATATCAATCACATTCAGGTCATAATTGCATTATAGAGGCAGGGCTGAGGACCACAGCAGTTATCTAAGCAACTTTTAAAAACATAACCGATAGCACCTCACAAAGAAATCCTCATTCTTGATTGCTTATCTGCCCAAAATTTTCTCTATATTTTTATATTCGTAATGTAGGAAAGGCTAGCTGTAAAATCATTTATTCCAAATTTATGGAAAGGGAAAATTTCCCTTTCCAAAAAAATCATTTATTCCAAATTTATGGAAAGGGAAAACAGAATCTACAAAATGAATAATTTTGTATATTTAATTTAGTATTTTTATTTTTTTCTCCTCAGGATTTATTTTCAGAGGGGAAATTAGAGAACAAAGAAGTAGAAAGTCTTTGTGGCTGGAATAAACAGACTTGAGTTGTAATAAAAATGAAGTCATACAGGCTTAATGTGCTTGGACCCAAAGCTAGTTTAAATCCTTTTGACGATTTTGTAACTACTTGTGTCACACTGTGTAGGCTGAAATCTGGGGGAAGGTTTAAAATTATTGCTAACTTCAAACATTTGAGGCAATATAATCTGAAAGTAAAGTAGGCAGGAACTATATCCCAGAATATAATAATAATGCAAAGGAATTTATTTATAAGCTAATTTTACCTGTGAGGAATTTTAATTTCTGTAAATCTTACTTCTAAACCTATCTCTGTTGATTATTAGAATTTTGCGTAGCAGTCAATAATTTGCTATGAAAAAGACAGATTTGTATCTTGTGACTAATTTTTTACGTTAGAAAATACAAGGAGCCTTAATGACTTGTCTCTACTCCTAGTTGTTCAACATCGTCCTCTAGTGGTGGTCACCTTGAGTTGTAGCGATGAGTCCCGGGGATATAAAAAGGTCCTTGGCCTTTTCCGAGATGGGTTTTAAAGATTCCTGCCAACAGTACTATTTTCATTTCAGAGCCTGACATTTTTCTTTCCCTGTCAGAGCTGGGCTAGGCCTAGGATAAAGGGAACTGTCATTTTATCTCTGCCCTCTTAAAATTTTCCTTTTCCTCTCAGCTCTAATAATATTAATCCTACATTTACATGAAAACTCTCTGATTACCTGCAATACAAACGTCTCAAACCATCTCAAATAAAAACAGGATTTGTTGAAAGTGTAGAAAGGAATTTTATACACCTGGAAATGAAAATCAGGAAATATAGCAGAGTCTTACAGAAATGTCATTACTTTTCCATTTTTCTCTTGAAGCCCCATAATCTCTCCTCTTTGCATCTTTCTGAGCTTTTAATTAGTTTTCTTTCTGCAAGTGGCTTTCTTTTTACTCTTTTGTATGTCCATGGAGGAATATTATGTCCCCTAGCCCTGACCTATAGGATTAAATGGTAATCATCATCTGACTAGAGCCTCTGTGTCTGCTGGTTCAGATGATTCAAAGAGACAGTCTGTTTGGGCCAATACAGCCTGGAATAGGTCCTTAACACTAATTCAGCTACCTGTGGCCAGTGAGTGGGAAAAGATCAGTCATGTGCTATAGAGGGCACATAGGGCCTTCCAGGGATTAGGCTTGAAAGAGAAGTTGGTTGTGGAAGGGCAAGTGACTGCTCAGTTTCTCATATCAAATTACATCAACTATTATAGATAAATTATTGTGTATTATTTGTGGTAATGCATTCCCTCTTTCCCCCCTAACCCTCACATCGTTGAGAGTGAGTGTATGTTTGGACTAATGGAAAAGAAACTAGGGTCTGTGGTTTTCTAAACCAGTTCTTATATCTGAAATAGCCAGAGAGTAGAGACAAAACTAGATTAGAAAGAGTATACCCTAAATATTCAGAATTGCAAATATCTTAGAACTGAGGGGTTTTTCTGTATTCCCTAGGTAAGGAGAAATTGGTAATTCCAACTGAAGAGATATTGAGCAAAGCCCACAGTGGAACTTCCTTTGTTAATTCCAGAATCAGTTCATATCAGTCGCCTGGCCAAACTTTAAATTCTCACAGGGTGTGGATGAGGTGCTCTACTTAGAGCACCATCTCTAATTCAGTTACCTCCAGCTCACTGTGGGCAAGGGCCATGTCTTTTCCGGTTATGAGCAACTTTACCCCACTTTACAGCATGTACTATACAAAGAGTTAGATGATATATCAATAAACAAATGTATTTTTCATTTATAACCGAAAGAGGTGGCTCTAATAAAACTCATTTTCCTTTTTTCCTATTCCTTTTGATCTTAGAAAAATGATAATTAAAAGAAATGAATTGACGCAATCCTCTTTCTAATTTTCTCAATTCGATGGTGTATATCACTCTATTGAACATATGTGTAAGTCCATGGCTCAGATTCAAGAACCAAAATAATTGATTATAGTGATCATCGTCTTCTAGAACAGTGGTTCTCAACTAGCGGCTGGCTGCAGGGCGTGATTCAAAATCCCCGGGGCATTTGGGCGCTTTTCCTTATTGGGTATGGTTGCCTTCGCCTCTGTACTGACTTTCTCATCCTCATCATATATTGCATTGATAATTTAAAAACAGCAGCTTTTGGTTAGGTCTTAATATTAGAAGGTCGTCTCTTAAAAGGACACGCTCTTTCTATGTTCCATATTGTCTCAGTTTCATTTTTGCAATCACGTGGCATGATACAGTACCAAATTTAAATGGACATATACAAGAAAGGACTGAGATCAGCCTAAGTTTGGATGTCCATCCCTGCTGCAGGGAAAGATTTCTCATTGTTTTTCCCTTTAGTAGTCACTCTCAGCGTACACCATGCTTTCATGAAGCCCTTCAGGTACCAACTTTTTGGAGCAATTGATTGCTATTCCAAACCTTTTCTTACCCCATATTCCCGGTCACTGCCACCACCCCTAGCCACTGTGAGGACATCTGCTATAGCCATTGACTCAATGACTTCTGCCTTCCAAGGTCTGTTCTTTCCCTGCAACTCTTCCTCCTCTCCATCCCCATGGAGATGCTGTCAGAAATGTTAGCGTTTCCCTGGGAGGGCAGGAAAGAAAGGAATGATAGGAAAGGGTATTAGCAAATCTGTAGGGGATGGTGTGTGGAAAAATGAGTAGAAAGGTGGGTGATCTGACAGAGAATTGATGAGCAAGAGTGTGGGAGGTGTGAGTAGGTGGGAGAAAGCATGGGGGGACGAGTGGAAGATGGGTGCAGGAACGTCCTTTCAACTGGAAGTAGAGTAGTGCTTTTCACACACAATTGGTCAATGACGCTCTGTGGGTTGTCTTCCATTTGCTGCCAGTACAGGCAGTCCAGTTTCTGTAGGGCCTAAGGCTTGTAAAATCTGGGGGAGAGGAGCCTCTTTAAAATGAGGCCGAAAGTGGGTATTTATTTAGAATGAGAAAGTACATCACAACACATTAATGAAGACTTGGAGATTCAAATGTTTTCTTCCAAGATCTTTTTTTTAGGCAGCTTATCAGATACACTTACATAGAAACACCCCTCAATTGCTGTTTGGCTCCCCGCCCCCCCCCCCCCCCCCCCGCCCCCATGATATTCTCAAGCTCTCAGCAACTTGCAGCACTCTCAGGGGTGAGGAGGTAAGGAAAGGTCCTGAAGTTTTATCTTCTCATGAGTCCACTCTGCCTGCGAGCAAGGGAAATAGGATAGAATTTAGTAACCTGGATAAATACAAGCTTCAGAGGGCTGTGATTTGGAGGTTTTATAAGTCTTCCTATTTTTCTGTTGTTTAGTTATAGTGTTTTCTTATAGCATAAAGAAATTTAAACTTTTTAAAAAAAGGTAATGCAGAGATTTGTTTTTTAAAGAATGTCTCTGTTCAGTATCTACTAAATCCTCTGGGTAATATGTGTCTAACAATTTTTAATTTCCCAATGACCGAAAATAAGTAGTCCAAAAAAGTGAATAGTCCAGTAAATCTAGACATTATCAAATACATTTTGGGACAAAGCATTATGCTAGTTACTGTGGGAAGACATAGAACACCTTCTCGGCCCTAGCCCAGTATCTTTTTCATAGAACTAGAACAATAGGAGACCTTTTGAAGACGGTAGAACTAATGTGGAAGTCTTCCCAACCTTTTATACAATTTCATCATTTGTAGTTTACAGAAAATGGGATAATTTGGTTGATAATGGGAAATTTTTATCCGTAATATTCTGGCCTTTCCTGTGCTTTGCACATTTGAATTTGATCTACCAGTGTGCAAGAGAGTCCCGAAACGATTTGAGATCTGCATTCTATTTTGTGGTCATTTAAAAAAAATTAAGTTCTCTAACCATATGTATCAATAGGAAATTTAAACATTTAGGAATCTATGGAACAATTAAGTGAATAGAAGGAGATAACTGAAATCAGTTATCCATAAATTATGGCAAGATTTTTTTTGGGGGGTGGCCTTGTCACTGTTCTGCATGCTTATTATGTCCCTATTTCCATTGTACATTCCTTGTCTTTCTGTTTAACTACTTTCCCCATGTTTGTATTTACAACCCCAGAGTTGCTTTGTGATCGCACCTACATTATTTGAGTAAACAGTGGGAAAACAAATTTAGGATATGCTCTAAGTAAAAGTAGTAAAACATGCCAACTTGACATTCATTTTCAAAAAATTGTGGCTCGAGTAACAAAATTGGAATATTTCAAAGTTACTGTTGTAATTTCAAAAGCATGCATTAAATGTTGGGAAAATTATGATGGAGATAATTAATTTTCATGTGTAGATTTTACCATAGTAGGCAAATGTTGGCCTGCTCATTTTAAAGGCAAAGAAACTTAAGACTCTGTGAATGCCTTCCAGCATGTCATGGGATAGCTATTAGGTAGGCAGTGGAACCTCTGATTTACTCTTCCCAGTGCTCTCTTCCATCTTGCCCCCTTCCCTTCCCTTTGTTTCCCCCCTGTGGCCTGTGTGTGTGTGTGTGGGGGGGGTTGGGGGGGGGATGCTGGTGTATTCACCCCAGCCTATTTCTTTTTTTTAAACAATTTGCAAATGTTTTTTATTGTTAATCATATTTTCATGAATTATGTAAACTTATTTTATTAATGTTTGTATAAGATGTAATATAGAAATTATTGTATGTCTTTTTGTCTAATATAAGCACTTAATGGGCATCCCAGCCTATTTCTTGACAAGCATCTGCAGCCAGGTGTAAATCTGTGTGCAGGAAGATACAGTATTCCTTTCCTAGACCTGCCGAAGGGAAAAACTGTGTCTGTATCAAAGTCAGGGAAGAGCAATTGGTCGGGGCATCAGCTCCCACGCAGAGCTGAGTGTAATGAGACAGGCTTTCCCTGAACAGTCCTGACAGTCTTCAAGGTGCCCAGAGAATTGCCAGGTGGGCAGTCAGCAGGGAAAGTCCACAAGCCAGAGCTGGATTACTGTCCCAGCAGTTACCCAGACTAAATGCAACCACTGAACCCTACTGCTGCAGGCACATACTCTCTCTCTCGGGGAGATTGTCCTTCTCCATAGCAGTTAATTTGTTTTTACCTCTCAATTAGCTTTTTCACAGAGTGTTTGAGATGCCTAAATCGCTGAGATTCTCTGCCTACATATGCTCCCATCCCCCGGATTACCCACTGACATCTGTGTTAGCCCCACTCACCGTGAATATTATCAAGCATCAGTTCACCATTTGAACATAGATATGAATGCAGATTTTCTAGTAAGTGCAAATGAAGTAATGCATTTGCACCTACTTTAGATTCTGCCCACAGTTCTGTTAATGTTTTATGATAAAAAGTGGATTATTCCTTAAAATAAAAATGTATTACCATAGACAGTAAGATTTTGTATGGGTATTAGTTACCCAGAGTACTTACTCATATTAGGGGGGGAGTTGTTTACAGGCATATCTGGTATATTTAAAAAAAAACAACTGAATAACATTAAAGGCATACTTTTTCCAAAGATGAAAATATGATCTCTGAGGCTAACAATTTGGGAAGTCTGATGATTTGATTCATAATTAACCATATTTGATTCATATTTAACTTTATCTCCCTATAATGTTCATTTCCCCTAGTAAAATAGAATTTGGGGTGATGTATGTTTTTCTCATCAAAAAAGCCCTTGCTTTCTATGAGAAGAAATATAATGAATGCAGGAACTTCCAACGATTTTCATTTACCAAGCTCTGGTACATAATATATCAGCTACAGATGGGACCCATATACCTGGTATTTTAATCCCAATTAAGTGTAATTTTAGGCACTAAATTAATTTAGACAAAGCAAGATACTTGTTCCATTTATACTTGAAATATTCTCATTTATAAAGGACTTTTGAAATTACTTAGCTTAGGACATGACATGTCAGTGAATTTAGTTTGCCACTGTCTCCTAGATAATTTTGAACATGTTCATATAAAGCTTAGTGAGAATTGTAATTAGATACAAAGAGAATGTTTTTTTCAGAACCATTCACCTTGTTTTGAAATTTTCACTTTGTTAATAGATGCAGAAAAATGAGGTGGGGGAGAAGCCCTTTGAAAAAAATTATAACAAAGCAATGAAATAATGCTTAACGGATAGGAATGCAGGCCCACTCCCAGGGTAACTGAAGGCAGTGAGGGCCTCTCCATCCTCGGCCTCTCTTGGCTCTTCCTCCACTCTTACCACCAACCCCCAACTCAGGCTGTCAGGTACCTCAGGTTATCATTACCACCTTTTTTTTAAAAAAAAAACAAAACAAAACACTTGCTCTTAGGAAATAGGTATGCTACATGTTATTTCAAGCTACGACAGTTAAAAAAAAGTTTTTTTTTTCTGAAATCAAACATTTTTCTTGGGATCTACTATATAAAGCAAATAAAAGTAGGACCCACCCTGTTTAAAGCCAGGAAGGTGGCTGCCCCCACAGACTCACTCATCAGGTTCCATCTCCCATTTGGGACCACAATGCCCACCACCAGCCCTACCTACCCCAGACCCTCTGAGGGATTCCAGACAGCCGAGATTGAAAATCACAACTTTAAATGCTCAATAACCAATAAGGCTGAGTATCATTTGTTCTGTGGTGTTTTAGTTACTACAAAGGAGTACATCCTATCTGAAATTTCAAGTAGTAGCAAGTTGGTGGGAGAGATATTTGGGGTCAGAATTTTCTAGCCCACTCCTAAAATCCTACCCCATAGACAGTCACCCACTATTCATCTAAATGTCTCTGCTGCAACTTACAGAGGAATTTTAAAATGTCTCTTCCAAAATAATTTTTTTTTCTTAAGTATGCCTCTTCTGGGTTTTAAAAAATGTTATTTGATTTTTGGTCCTGGTATCATTTAGTTGATTAAATTTAACAATTGTTATAATAATACATAATTTGTTTTAACTTAAGTGCGTTTTCATTTCCTGGGACAAAATATACTGGCTCCTTACCTGTTAGATACTATTTAAAGACAGCTCTGTTAGGCATTAAAATACTTTCTCTCATATGTAGTACAAACATACTAATTCATTATTATACTTTCACCACTTGAATCCCATAATTTTAATATTTGCTTTGTGAGTATCACCTTATCTAAATATTAAAGTTAGACATATTTACTGTTTGATTGATAATCTATTATACACTTGAGAAAGTATAGAAAATGTGGATGTTCTAAAAACGATTTTGCAAGTCTGTAACAATGAAAAAACTAACAGTACATTTATTTGATTCAATGTACATATAATGTTAATTCAGTGAGAGCTAATTTTCTATCTCCAAAGATAACTTTGAATTCTTGGATAAAGATTATTCTAAAGTTAGCCATATATATGGCTAATTAGCTTCTTACATAAGAAAAATATTTTAACTCTCATGTTCTTTGACTTAGGTAAAAAAACACGTATAAACAGAGACCAGAATGGTGTGTCCCAGTGTCTAGGGGATAGAGGAAAGGGGGAGATTTTGACCAAAGGGTCCAAACTTCCAGTTAGAAGATGAGTAAGTTCTGGGATCAAGAGCACAGCATTGGAATATGGTTAGCAATAACGTATTGCATACTTAGAAGTTGTTAAGAGTAGAGCTTACATGTCACCACAAAAAAGAAATGGTAATTGTTATGACACGATAGAGGTATTAGCTAACTCTGGTAATCGTTTGCAATATAGAAGGATATCAGATCAACATGGTGTACACCTTAAACTTACACAATGTCATATGTTAATTATATGTCAATAAAGCTGGGGGAAAATATCGTAGGACTTTATTTTGAAAGGTCTCCCTGCCTGGAGCAAGTCACTTAACCTTCTTGAGACGCCCCTGTCAAATCTGGTTTCTTTGAGTATTGAGCAGTTTAATGTGTGTGACAGAGCATGCTGCACTGTGGGTTCCTGTGTGTGAATGAGATACGTGCCAGGCCACACTGCTAGGATTCCCTCTGCAGGACGGAGACACCCTCCTTCCAGTAACCGCAGCTGCATCCTTCTTAGACAGGTGCCCTTGGTGTGAAAGGAGCCGCTTCTCCCAAGATTAGGCCCTCCTTCTGGGGGCAACCTGCATCCAGCCTTTCGTTGATGTGCAGGGTGCAAAGGCACGGCTCCCGGGCTCGACTGGGAAGCTCTCTCAAGGGCCTTCTCAGCTCTAGAGCTCCCACCAGGGGCCTCTGTTGCAAGTTCACAACAGTTCACCTCCCCCTGCCCAGTCCAGCTTCCTTCATTCCCTCACCATTGTTGCACCTAAAAGCGCTTCCTGGTAAACTTCCTGCAAGTAAATCTTGGCCTCAGAGTCCGCTTCCTAGGGCCCCAATCCAAGCAAAGTGTAAGTTAACCTCATTTCAACATATTTAATTGTATTCACCTGGAATATGCCAAATCGTTTTACATGGCTCTTCTGTGTTCCTTTTCTTCATCGGATCTCCAGTAGTAAATCCTGTTACTGTACAGCCTTCCAACTTGGGGCAGCATGCCGCGGTATCATTTTCCTGTTACTGCCTCTTCGCAGCATTGCATCCTGAGGCATTTTGAAGCTTAGGTGTTTGGCCTTCCACTCACGCACAGGAGAGCTTCGGTGGGGGGGGGGGGTTGGGGTGGGAGGGGTCTGTCCCGCAATTAGGGAGGGTTTGGGAACCTGCTGTTCCCCCACAGCTAGCTCTTAACTAGACTCATAACATTAAAGTCTGGATCATGGTACTGAATGAGGCCTGATACAGTCCTTAAATGGATGTCATGCGTGATGCCAGGCAAACTCATCAGAAAAGCACATTAGCTCAAAACTCTCCATTCAGGTCATTTTCCCCCATACGGTTTAAGTGTTGGTTACTGTCTCTATAAAATCTTCACAGTAAATAAAATTTGTTTAGGACCTTATTGACATTTTTACATCTTCACAAATACTGCATATGAGCAGTTATATTTAGTTTGCTTTATTTATACCCACAGATGCTGGTATCATGTTTCAGAAATATTAGACTGCCTACAAATTGTACTCCCCAACCCTACTAATAAACAAATAAACACATAAAATTACTCTGGAATGTACAATAGAAATAAGCCTTTCTTACCATGTCCATTGTTATCTATAAAATAGAAATATAATACTCTGGTTTGAGCCACTGTCATCCACCCTTCTTATTACCTTTACTCTGCACCCAGCAGCAGCAATGGTCCTTTAAAAATGTAAGTTAGATCCTGTTAATGCTCCGCTCCAAACCCTCCAAAGAGTCCCCACTTTACTGTTGACCCTTAGCCCTCTGATCTCGTTACTTACTCTCGCCATCACTCTGTTCCAGGCACATGAATCTCCTGGTGGTTCCTGGGATATACTGGGTGCATTCCTGTCTTTGTTTCCTTGCTCTAGTGGATCCTCTGCCTGCAGTCCTTTTCGCCCACCTATCTTCTTAGCTCACTTTCTCACCTCTAAGTCTTCACTTTAGCCTTTCCTGTCTTGAGGGCCTATACTGATCCCTTGCTTCAGATGGTGACCCCCACACCCACCTATATCCCCTGCCTTGCTAGTATTTTTTCTTCTTTACAGAGCACTCACCCCCTTTTAACCCCTTCAGAGGCACATTTATTCTGAAGCTAATGAAACTTAAGCTTCAGGGCCCTTTCCAAAATCCCGGGAGAGGCCCTAGCAACGGGTACACCTGGCCGCATGTTTCTGCAAAATTTACCAACATAATATATTTTAGCCATCATTGGTTGAGACCATTGTCTGTTTCCACTCTAACTTCCTCTCTGTCAAACTTTCCTTTGCACCAAGTGGTGTTGAAGTTCCTGTAGACAGTATTGAAATCTGGCTTAGGGGACAGTGAGTTGGGGATCCATTGAGATTGGGCAGAGAAGAATGTAATCAGCGGTTTGCAGTCACTTCGCGTATAGTTCAGTTAGCAATAGCCATCCTGGTGTGGGGAGGAGCTTCCAGGAAGATGGCTACTGCCTGCTGGCCGCAGAGTGTATTCCTTTCTGACTGGACTAGAGGACCTGGATCCCAAAGCACATGGGTGTTGGAGGAAAAGCATGGTGTGCAATGAACAAAGCCGACTAATTTGTAGGAAATTCTTCCACATTTTACAGCTCATATATTAAAGAAACCTGATCAAAATTTCCCCAAATTTGACATCAGTTCTAAAAATGTTTATGAAATGACCAGAAAAATTGTGAAGCCTAGAGAAATTTTTCTGATCAATAATAATTTTTTTTGATTAATCATGCAAGAGGGAAGATGGAATGATCTTTCTATTTTCTTTATAGAAAATTCTATAAAATTACCATAGAAAAAGGGGATCAAAGACAATTCAGCCAAAATATGTGCTTTGGATAGCTAATTAATGAACATATTTTGTGACTTTTTCTGGATTTTGTAATGTTTTTACTATGTGTGAGCTTTTGAATTCTAGTGATTTCTTGACTCATTTGAAATGAGTATTTTATACCTAGTTTTACATTTGTAATTTTGCATTCTTTTTGTAGAAGACCCACCAATTTGTATAAACTCCAGGCCTCACAAGACCTGGTTGTGCCCTGACCATACTATACGATTGATTTATGTGTTCTTTTTCTCAAGAGCAGATATCTTAGTTCACTGGCATATCTAAAGCACCTGAGCACTGCTTGGCATATGGTATACACTCAATAAATATTTGATGAATGAATGAATCCATTAACAACATTAAAATGAAACATTGATATTAATCTTGCTCAAGAAATATCAATATTGACATGAATGAAAGTAAAAGACTAGTTTACGGCAAGCACTCCTCCTTAAAACTCTATACTTTGTATAAGAGTATAGAAGTCAATTTCTATTTGTAGGTATTTTCTTCAGTAGTCGTTAGCTACCATGTTTGTCAAGGGGACCCGGATCTTTTTTTTTTTTTTTTTTTAAATTCTATTACCTGACTCCTTGGGACCCAAGACTAGCCTCAGCGGGCTTTTTGTATCATCCCACTCCAAGGGTGAGAATTTAATTTTAGAACTGTAGGGAGGTGAGGCCGTGCAGAGAGCCACTGGGAAGCCAATATAGTAGTTGGTTTTTCTTAAGTCAAGGATCAGGCAGCAGGAAAATAAAAGCAGACTTTTTTTTCCCTATATCTAGTCAATCATAGGGAAACTCTTTAGAGAGTCATCTTTGTTTAGACATGGAGAACAGAAATGAAAATATTTGTCATGCAAAGGAAGAAAATAATAAATATAATACTTGGATTTTTTTAAAAAATGGGCATACAAATATAGGCCTTAAAAACCAGAGCAAGGCCTTAAGAAAAGAAGAATTTCATAGGATTTCAACTTGGGAAATTTTTATTTTTTTAGAAATATAGAAAAACAAACAAGCAAACTGAAGCACTAGTGGAGGGCAGCCTTCTTTCACTGAAATTCGTTCTTGGACTTTTACTTAAGCACTAAAACACCTCTTTTTGTTTTTTTTTTTTAAATGTACTTTTCTAGACATAGAAAGGAAGATATTAGCAGCAGTGAGGAAAGCTAGTGATACTCTTAGGTGTTGACCAAGTCCTATTTGCTTTCTCAGTTGGGCAGTTAGCACTCACACTCTTTTTTTCTAGAATATAATTTGCTGTACTGTGATTTCACTTCTATCAAGTCTTGACAAAGGAACATCAATAAGTTCCTCAAACTGAATTTTTGTCAACACTAACCTTGTAGAATGCACGCTGCTTAGAATTGTGACTGTCATCGCCAAATGTCTCTGTTGTTTAAGAAGAATTTTGTTCCAGATTGGGGCCCTGAAGAGACTGTTGGGACAAGTCACAGACCACGGTTGGGTTTACAAAGTTCCTTGCAGAAGTAGATGGATTTCTTGTTCAGAATTGTCTCTTTACTCAGAAAAGAGATTCAAACAATCCCCGGTAGCAAAAGATACTTCAGGGTGTAGAATGTCAGTGTTCTAAGGCTGACAACTGTACCATCTCCACTGCACTATCAGTGCAATGAAGAGAAAAACCCACAATTCTCGAACACTATTACTCTTTTTTTTAATTTCTTTTTGAATCTCCCTTGTTTAGGTCGAAAGCCGCAAGAAGTGCTATTGATGCACATTATTTCCCAAACCAGGTTACAATGAATTAAATAACTCTCAAACTGTCTCAAAAATGAAACAGATAATTGCTTTTTTTTTCTTTTTAAATAAGGTATTCTCCCAAATTCTCTTCTCTGGAAATAGTGCTAGAAATAAATAAAAGGCTACCTTGATGTGATAGGTGTATCAGGAAGGGAAGAAAAAAACTTTTGAGAAAAAATTAAATAAAAGGCAAGGATTTAAATTATTCATCAGGCCTCTCTCTGTTTGCTCCCTCTCTTGCCTGGTGAATGGCACCACCCACATGGGTCATCACTCTAGCTCAGCCTTCTTTGAGACTAGATTATTGACTAGATTATGCGAGACCAGAATGTTTGCTAGCATTTTCTACCCCCCAGGAAGTGCTACATAATGCAGTGTTATGAATTTTATCTCTGTTGTCAACAACTTGTTGCATATAAGCACTTAAAATGGATGGTTTCCATCATACTATTATGTAAGGTTGAGTTTGCTTTTAGTGAGTCAAAAGATGAGCTGAACACTGCTTCATTTTAAACATAAATCAAACATTCCATAATGTGTGGCATTATGTTTTTCAAGAAGAATGAAATGAGCTAGATAGTTGGTCACCAGCTGACCTTTCTCCGATGCTTGCCACATGTACGCTTCCAGTGTAGTCAGTGATTCTTCCTTTAATGCCCACATTTCCTTCTTTGTAAAGATTGTAGGGAGGGCTAATCAGGTTAAAGACACTGAAACCACAAGGAGAAACGAAGGACATTCTACTCTTCTAGTTCTGTTGATTTTCATTGCCAGTTACTTGCATGTGTTCATGCAGGCAGTCGTTGCTTTGCACGGTTTCCACATGCATGACTTTCAGTCGAAACCACACTGTGCAAAGCCAGGACTGTTTGTATTTATATGCATATGTATGAATATATGGATGCATGTGTGTGCAGGTATTTATTTTTAATTTTGAATGCACTTATTTTTCAGATATTTGAAAATGGTAAAGACACTGGAGCGATCTCTGTTTGGATCAGTGAAAAAGATCTGGGGTGTAATAGCCCAACTCAAACTGGTGATATGATGGATAGGGTGAGTTTACTGGCCATTTATTTATGACTAGAAGTGTCTTACAAGTTACTGGTAGTTAATTTAGACAATTATTAGGTTGGTGCAAAAGTAATTGCGGTTTAAAAGGTTAAAAAAATTTCAAAAACCGCAAATACTTTTGCACCAAACTAATAAACCTTTAAAGTTATTTAGAGAAGATCAATCATTTGCTGATCTGTAAAGATTGATGGCCTCAAGCTTGACTTCTGAATTCTTTAGGCTCTCAGTTTTAGTTTAGTATTAATTCAAGGCCTCTTACTTAACATCATAACCTTCATTATGCTTGTATTTGGAAATCTGCCTACAATGGACTCTGGGATTGCCTTCTTCTTTACTTTGAAAAGAAGTAACATAATATTCAGTGGAGGGTATGTTCTGGGTCTAGGGTATTTCCAAGCCCTAGACTCTGAGCGAATAACAGGCTTGGTCTTCTCCTATGCTCGCTGTGAGCAACTCCATGTGGCTTATCTTAGGCACTCTTACCTTTGCCTATTTCTCAGACAATTGGAATGTTTTTCAGGCCCAATCAATATGTTCAGAGTCTACATTTTGGGTCTTTGTCTTGCATAAAAAGACACTTAATACCCTGTGGTTTACAGATTGGGGTTAGGCACCCCAGCACACACCAATGTTTTGAGTTCGGTTGGTTGCTAGGCTTTTTAGAGAAACTTGCTCCCCACCAACCCCTACTGTCCCCTTTTCAGCACCCTCAGACTTATGTCTCCCTGTTGGCATCTATTATCTGGGCTTTAGAGACAGTCACAGAAGTTGCATAGAATTACTTGACTCTTAACTGATCACTAGCTGGGCCCACAAAAAGTGGGAAATACTACCTAGATTGATTAGTGAAAGCAGGATCAAGAGCCCTGGCTGCTTTCTTTTTACTATCAAATCCCTGACTATGCAAAGCACTGTGATACAAAAGACTTTCTGGAATATTCTACCGGTGTTCCCTCTTTTCTACATTAGAACTACTTTTACATTAGAAAAAGAAACTTTTATATTAGAAAATGTACATTACATTTCTATTTTAGAATTAGAATTACTTTTTTGTTCATGTTAAAATCGAAGATGGCATTTGTATTATTTTATGCAGGAAGATATTATTCTGTAGAAAGTTTTTGTGTTGGCTTATGGCACAGTGAAAATCGATCTATTCTTTGCTCCTATATGCAAGTAAATTTTGGGGGAAAAGTTGAATCAGGGGCTTTATAAAGCTCTTTGGGAGATCCCTTGTAACACCCAACGGTGTCTCTTCCCTTGGTGCACGCTTGTCTCAGTCCCTAGCCTAACATGTTGCACACTCTTCTCAGGTCCCTGAACAAATTCTGATCCTATAAGGGCCTGGTGATAATAGCTTTAAAGATAAATGGGTGAAGATTATCACAATGTTTGGTCACCATAGCCCATCCCTAACCAACGACCTAGAGACGAAAGGCGCTGAGGCCCTTATCTCCCGTAGGCTGTCAGATTCTCATCTTTGAACACCTAAAATGCAGTCTGTCACTGAGTTGAGAAAATAGAGATTGCAGTGCTACTCCTGTGAAAGTAAATTTGGTTAAGTGGTCAGGTGTTCGTATTCCTTCTCTACCACACATCTCTGTTCTTTGTGTAGACATTTCTCTCCTCGATTAGACTTAAATCTTTTATATCTTTCACCTTCACAAAAAAGGTGATGCCTGTAAAGCAAAATCACTATGGTTTAAAAAATGATCAGCATTACATGCCTCCTAAAATAATAGCACAGCAACAAAAAATAAGCCCAACGGCTGAGAACACACAGACATAAATGTAGGGCTTTGTCAATACAATCTGTAGATTTCAAAACGTTTGTGGTTGCAATGGAGGAAACAAAACAAAACAACACAGATTTTTACTATTCTAACACCTTTGCCTATTATACTCCTAAAAAAAGTAGTAATTATTTGTAATATTCAAAGGACTTTGCTGTGCTGGATGAGAAGTTTTAACTTTAATGAAATAAAAAATATGTATCATCATTTTCAGCCTTTCTGGTGCTCAAGGCTACAAAGTCTGGTCTGTGCAGAGCTGATGAAATTGGAGATGTGATTATTTATCTCTAGTGAGGACAAAGCCTATGTTTTAGGTATTTTACAAATATCATTGCTGGTCAAAGAAAATATTTTACTTGGTCAGGAGTTTACAGTCAATAGGGGAGAGATATGACAGGAGTGCAACTTCCTCTTGTTTCCACTGAGCCTCGGCATTTAGCACTTCTCAATATACCTTCAATAGGAATTAATAGAAGGAACGAAAAAGGCGCCCTGAACAGCAGTTAGGCAAGAAGAGGCCACAACTATATCCGCATCCCTGCCGAGATTACAGAGTAACAAGAAATTGAGAGACACAAGAACTGACAAGGGAGAGAAGAAAAGGAAGCCTGTGACAGAGTGATGGATCATGGGGGGCACAGAGCAGGAAAGAGCTGAGGCCCAAACACTCAAACAAAGGACTGAAAAAATCACAAAAAGTCTTTTCAAATTCCATATGCAACACTGTTCAGCTGGATTTACCTTCATTTGAAATATGCCTTAAATTAGAAATATTTTGATAATTTAGAGATCCCATGTACATGTAAGATAGAAACCAACACTGGCAATGCTATTATTTAAAATATGAAGTGACAGCATTTCATATTTCACACTTCAATCATGCTTTTTCTCAACTTGAAAACATTGATTATTGAAGCTGCCCACAAGCGTTTGCAGGGCTCTTAATTAAAATACATCCAGGCCGAGTTCTCCGAAGTGAACCAACGTAGGCTGAAAGTCATCTTTATCTTTACAATCCTGTAAGCAGTGAATTGTTCTACCATTGGTTATCACAGGTTAGCTGGGGACAGGGGGAGATTGCCGAATGTAAAATTCGAACGTGCTCTGGAAAGACCCTAACAAAATGTGTAGCTCCGACAAGAAAAGCATCAGCCGTATCAAAGAGGGCTGTTACCGTGTGCAGAGCTGAATGCTTTTTCCGTACGACTGTCACATCTGCTAACAGTCCTCGTGCCAAAGGGTCAGAGCTCAATCACAAGCCTGTGGCACCCCCTGCTGGTTAAAAGCCCATGCTCATTTTGTTCCTTTAGCCTGAGCTAAACATTGCCATCATTTCACACTTCTTTTAACATTCTATATGAATTTAATTATCATTTGTTTGGACTTTGTTACAGAGTAGAGACAGTTTATTACAGATGTGCACATTTTTATGATATTTCTTCTTCTTCTTTTTAATCATTTCCTCCCACCACCAGTTACTTCTCAAGATTCATCAAAGGCTTCAAGGATCTTCCATCAACCCACCAGGCCTTAATTTTTCTTCAGCCCGGCTTTTCAATGAGCATGGTCAAGAAATTAAGAATCCACTTTTGCTGAAGAATGAGCAAAAGATTTGGGTCTCTTATGGTAAAACATACAGGTAGGAGAGAGGTGTTTAGTCTCTGTCTGTCCTCAATCTTCCCAGGGGCAAACTAATTTAAAAGGAGAGTTGAGAAATCAAGTCACACTCTTTATGAATTTTTTTTATTTTGAATTCAAATAACATTTCAGAGCATTTTTTCGTGAGGTAGTATTGTTTGTGGGATATGACATCCCTCTCTCTCTCTCTGACTTTCTGTCTTAATGCCTTGTCATAGTTCTTGAAGTCTGCCTGTCAGCACAGCAAGCGGGATTGTTCATGTCTGAGTAGTCACCTTAATGACAGCAGATGGAAACACCACAGGGGGCCCAAGCCCATCACACTGTCATCGTTGCACACTGCCCTGACCTGCTTCCACTCCTCTATTTTTTTGTCCCTTTTTAAAGGAGAAATGGATGGTAATTGAAAAGGATCTTAAGCAAGATTTATGAATCTGTAGACAACATGATTCCCCACTATCTCTCTATGTTTTCACAAATAAAGTCTTAACCTTTTAAGCACCAGTGACAGGACAGCTAAAGATAAATTGGTAAAAGCTTGTAAGCCCTATCCTATCAAAGTTGTATTCCTCAAAAGTGCCTTCTATTATCCCACAATAATTACTGGTTATTGCTGAGCATGGTGTAAATTTTTTTGTAGATTGGTAAATTCCTGCATAAAATTATCTGTGTTTTTGAGAAAAGAAAAAGGCTGTAGTCTATAGGCACTGATGAGCTGGGCTGTTGTGTGGAGCATCTTGAAAATTCATGTATATTTTGACAGAACACATACAGAGGAACTTTGAAACACACTTTTCTGCTTATTTTTAATTTTTTTTAAAGCTCTCTTTATTTATCTGTAGAACAGAATAGAGGAAATGGGGGAAATAATTTTGCTTATAGAGTATAATTGATCAGATATTAATTCTAATGAAAATAGCATAGAAAGAAGTAGGAGCTGACCAATGCTATAGATTCGAATAGTCAAAATTTCAAATACTGAAACAAATCTACTCGGGTATCCATGAAGGTTTTAGAAAAAGTTGGTAGGATTAGTTGTGGCTAGCGTGTTGCAAAATTCTATTTCATCCTCCCCATAGAGTAAAATTAAAATGCTTAATAATTTCTTATGCTGTGTAATTAATTTATAGAATTAAAAAATTCTGTGAGAAATGGTGTTTTTTCCCCGTAGGCAGATTTCAAAATATAATTTAATTGCATTGTGAGAATTGTTTCTATACCAATAAAAACACTGATGAATTTTAAAGTGGCAAAAATTCATTAATAATTCAGCAAGCTCTTTCAATAACAGGGAGAGACATTAATAAAATGTGTATCTAATAATTTCTTCTTAAATATCATTGTTAAACTAATTGACTGATTTTGATGTTTTTAATGATGTTTGCTATAATACTTTCTTTTAATAAGATCATGCACTTGTTCTTGGTTAATTGGATCATATTTGTCGAATAACTAATGAAATACTAAGTATCTGAAATATTCCAAAATCTACTGAGGATTGTAGCTGGAGGAATTCATAAGTGTGTATATCACTGATATTTTAATAGGATCATGTAGTTTTTCCTGGTGTTGAATCCAATATGAATCTCTAGGAAACCATTATAGCAGTTTGCTACTATCAGAATTTCTAGTTTATGTATAGAAAGTTATTTTCACCCTGTTTAAAATATATTGAGAAAATGTGCAAAATATGTGCTAAGCAAATGATATTCATTTTCATGGAGTAATTTTAACATTTCTAATATACACAGATACAGGGGAGGGGGCCAGGTTACTCATTGAAAGAGATGATTTTGCCAATATCTGCTTCTATTTTGAGTCCTTTAATTATTTTTTCCCAATTTTTATTTTAAAAAATATCCAATATACAGAACAGTTGAAAGAATAGTACAAAGAAGACTTATATATCTTTCACCTAGGTTCACCAATTAACAGAGTTTGCCACATTTATTTTACATCTTTTCTATCTCCTTCTCTCTCTTTTGAGTATTTTGAAATTAATTTTAGTCAGTCATTAAAGTTTTACTCCTAAATGCTTCAGATCAGGTCATTGAAGAATATGATGTTCTTCTGTAACACATTGTAATATCGAACACAGCCAACAATAATGTAATATCACCTAATATACAAGTTATATTCAAACTACCCAAAATGTGCTTTGGAGATGTTGTCATTCAGTATCCAAATAAGCTTTATGTATTGCATTTAATTATTTTCTTTAGTTTTCTTTAATCTAGAATATTCCCCCACCTTTTGTTTTGCATGACATTGAATTTTTTTTTTTTTAAGAGTTCAGTCACTTTTCTTGTAGACTGTCCCACATTCTGGATTTGTCTGTTTCCTCATGATTAGATTCAGTTTAAATATTTCGACAATACTACGCAGGTGATGTGCTTGAGTCCTACAATTATAAAGTTCAATAGCAAGTCTGTCACCAATTTAGAATAAAAAAATGGTTCATATATGACATAATGGCTATTCTTCTTATTCAAGATCTATTTTCCATTTGGTTTTAATTCTCATATAACTAAATTAACCTAAAACAGTGTACTTAAAAGTATGTAATATGAAAAAGTAAATCAGCATAGCATTTAGTAAACCCACAACAATGGTTTTTAGCCAAATACGAAGAATTCATTCAATTATCAGGTCCAAAGATTATTATGGTTGTATTGCATTGTAATTATACATTGATGAACATCATGCAGGTATAGTTATCCATGATGTAGTTTTTTAAAAATGGACATTATATGAATAATTGGTTGTTTTTCTCAACTAAATTCTTTGCTTTTATTATTGAAATTATTTTTTAAAGTATGTTTTGCAACTAGTCCTGGCATATTATAAATCAGCCAAATAAAGTAAAATGTGCTTTTCAGGATTTCTGGATTTTATTAAACACTAATATTGTATGTTTTATTATTTTTTTGTGCTCAAATCTCAGTGTTTGTATAATTTTGCAAATAGCTTAGATTATTTTTTCATTTTTCAGATCTCCACTAACCCCTGTTTTGAATTTGACCTTTGACCGGATGACAGCATTTGCCAGAGATGGCATTATAGTTGCATATAAAACCTTCTTGGATCCTAATGCTGTTCTGCTTCCTGGATGTGACAAGTAAATTAACGTGTACTTGGTTAAAGCAATCTGAATCACCTAAATTCCAATTTCCCAGAGTGAGAAATTGAAACACTAAAAGATGTTCTTTGAATTGTCTTAAATAAGCAATTATTTATTTTATTGACTTACTTCATTATATAGTGAACTCTAGTGCCTAAAAGACTTATCATTAACTTTCCTTGAGTTTTAAAAAAAACACATGGGGCAATGAGCAGACTATAGTTTCTGCTTTGCAGAGGTAAGAATTGTATTTGAAATATGAAAACTGTTTTTAGTGGATGTTTCTAAATTCATAGTTTTAAATGGAATCACTAAAATATTATGGTAACTCATGAGTGTTCATATTTAAGGATCTCATTTGATGATGATAAATTGAAACAAAAGCAGTATGCTGGAGGCTTGGTGGGATAGTGAGAAAAAGAGCAGGACTTACGGGATCTGGACATGCTTGTGATTGTCCATGAGTAGATTGGTGTCAGTTTCTCATATGTAATAATAAAATACCCAGCATAGTAAATGCTGTTGACCATAGACCAGGCACAGTTGTTTTGACCATATAGACCAGGCACAGTTCTAAATGCATTGGGTAAGAACCTATGTAATTCTCAAAACAATTATTTTAATTGCATCATTTCCTATTATCCTATTATTACTCCATTTTATAAAGACAGAAACTGAGGCACAGAAGGGCAAAATAATTTGCCCAGTGACTTAACCAGTACAAGATAGAGCCAAGATTCTAACCCAGATTGTTTTTCTTAAGAACTAAGGGTTTAACCACTATCCTGCACTGTCCAATAGAACTTTCTGTGATAATGGAAACATATTTTATGACTATTGAGCACTTGAAATGTGCCTAATGTGACAAAGGAACTGAATTTTTAATTTTGTTTAAATTAAATGAATTTTAATTTAAATAAGAATACGTGGCTAATGGCTATCATATTGGACATTGCAGCATGATACTAATAATATGTTGGATTAGGTGCTCTATCTCTAAAGTTCTACCCAGGTTTAAATTTTGTAATTTAACAAATTACAACTTTCCTTAAGATACAGGTGATAAGACGGAAGTAGAGGGCAGATCCAGGGAATGAAAAGCAGTCTGATGAGGTCACTCAGTTTAGCTAGTGTCATATTGCTTAATATGTCTATAAAGACAAACTCTTTTGTCTTCCTGGATAGTTATTTAACAACAACTCTATCCCCCAATGACTGTGTTTCACTTTCCAAGCGAGATTTGAATCTGTTTTATCCTGTTTTTTCTTTATATATAGAAAATAGCTCATTAGCATTTTTTATAGGCATTTCCATTTATGAGTTTTATTCCATGTGCAATAATCTTTCCCCAAGCTGTTAAATTTGCCTAGAGCCTTTCCCTTCAATTTTTAGCTAGTGGTTTAATTTTAAATTCACGTATTCCTTCTTAATTTCATTTCCCAGGTACAATGAATACTGTTTTATTGCATAGATTCAAATTCAATATAGGTGCCTATGTATAACAATGTGAAACTGTCCTTATTGAACACAACTAATTTGAAGATAATTTACTTAATTTTTGGATTCCATTTAAATTTCTTTCAATGCTTTAAAGTGGATCGTTTGAAATCTTAATAATCATACTCTTATTTATATTTCTCAAAGTATTGAAAAATATACTAACGTGTTTCCCCGAAAATAAGACCTAACCGGACAATAAGTCCTAGCATGATTTTTCAGGATGATATCTCCTGAACGTAAGCCCTAATGCATCTTTTGGAGAAATCTTAATATAAGACACGGTCTTATTTTTGGGGTAACACCGTGTTACCAGTGCCAGACCGGTTTCTGTTAAATAGCATGCTGTACGGTATGTCTTAACATATCAATGTTGCGCTGAGTAATTTTCTTTAGGATAAGGGTCAGCTCACTATAAAATAAATGATTTGGCTGAATTAAGAATGATACTCGATACCTCCAGTTTGTATTACCTCTTGAGATTCTTTTAAAAATACCAAACCAATGTGCTTAACCTAACTATTATAAGTATAAACACATCTGTTATTATTCGTAGTCCAATGTATTTAGAATATAAATTGAGCAATGAAGTGCTATCAGTGCTCCACTATAAGTGCTTCTGTAAGAAAAAAAAAGTCATTTTGTTTCTTTGTTCTATTAATAATTAATTGGGCATGGAATACCCCAATGTCATAAATAATTGCAAGGTAAAAATTTAAAACTTTTCTTTTCCCAATTATAGATACCAAAGCACTTTCCAAATTTCTGTTTCAAAGATTATGAAATATACATTGATCTTACTCTCACTAAAAGAGCATAAGATGCATAAATTATTATACTAGTAGATTAAAGAGTATTATAATTAACCACATTTCATTCTAACAAAAATGATCACGTGTTTTACTTTCCTTAGTTGGGAAGTTTGTGAGGGATTTCCAATGAATTTCAGTGGCACCAGTCAAGAGATACCTGATCAATTTGAAAAGGTCGACTTGGAGAACCATTTCTTACAGAACAAGGTCAGAATTATATGTTGTAATTAATGTGAGTATTTTATGTATTGGATACTCAATACATGGTGATGAAGTAGAAATATTTGTGAAAGTTTTTAAAAGCTAGGATTATTTTACAAATATATTATTCTTTACTTCTTGTTAATTAAGTACTTTAAAACTGAATCATTATATAGCATTCCTAGTTGAAAAAATTTTACCTGAATTGCATCATTCAAGTACTATTGTTTAGCATATTTTCTTTATACCTACTGTATCAATAAGTTGAAGTTGTTTAAGAAAGTCTTTAAGATGGCTGTCTCTCTCTGTACTTTGGGATCTGATCTGTATCTAAAGAACATGAGTTCTTTAGAAAATCCAATTTATGACAAGCCAATCCAGAAGGTCCATTTATTAATTTACACTTAGAAATTTATCCTGTCAGTAAAGATTTTGTTCTCTAACTGAACTATGAAAGGCATTTTAAACATTGTCTGCAAAGAAAGAGTAATTCTTTTGTTTTTCTCAGCTGGGAAACAATGTAGGGTAGTTTATTTCAGCAGCATGAGCTTTAGTATTTGAGCTCATGAAATCAAAATGAAAAGGTGCCCACAGAGATAGAGATGCCCAACGAAAGTAGGACTTCCTGTTAACCGGTGTGGGCCCTTTATTTCCAAGAGACAATGCAAAAACACATTGACCCAAATTGCTCTTTTTGAATTTCTCCATGGTGCCCACTCAGTCTATTATGTCAAAATTTATACTGAAAATATTAGTTGTTTCAAGGTACATATAAATCTAAATAGTATAATTATAAAAAATAGAATAAAATCAATAATTGTTTCTAATAATGTTTTTGAGCAAATTTAGAAAATAAATGTAGGTTGAATGGTGCAATGAGAATTAATGCCTTTTATATTTTATATTCATCTGACATTTAGATTTCTTTATTTTTAATTTTTTTTTAAATTTATTGGGGTGACAATTGTTAGTAAATTTACATAGATTTCAGGTGTACAATTCTGTATTACATCGTCTATAAATCCCATTGTGTGTTCACCACCCAGAGTCAGTTCTCCTTCCATCACCATATATTTGATCCCCTTTACCCTCATCACCCACCCCCCACCCCCTTACCCTCTGGTAACCACTAGATTATTGTCTGTGTCTATGAGTTTTTCTTTCTCATTTGTTTGTCTTGTTCTTTTTGGTTTATATACCACATATCAGTGAAATCATAGGGTTCTCTGCTTTGTCTGTCTGACTTATTTCACTTAGCATTATACTCTCAAGATCCATCCATGTTGTCACAAATGCTCCTATATCATCTTTCCTTAACACGGAATAGTATTCCATTGTGTATATATACCACAACTTCTTTATCCATTCATCTATTGAAGGACATTTTGGTTGTTTCCATGTACCAACTGAATGGGAAAAGATTTTTGCAAACAGTGCCTCTGATAAGGGGCTAATACCCAAATTATACAAGGAACTCATGAAACTCAACAACAAAAAAACAAACAACTCAATTGAAAAATGGACAGAGGACCTGAAGAGACATTTAGATTTCTTTACCATAGTTCTGATCCTGGTGGCATTCCTTTTTAGGTTTATGCTGTAATATTATTGTCCTGCTCAAAAACCTGTATGCCTGGCTGTTGCCAGCTGAGTTTGCGTATCCTCATCTGACCTTCACCGATCTCCATGATTCTCCTTCAGTCTTCCCCCATTCTCAATTTGCCTTTTCAATCTTCTCCTCTTCTTGACCTAGCACTATAGTCATAGCTAATAAATTGTGTCCCCTAACATGCTTTCACTTTGGTGTACTTGTGCCATGGCTCGTGTTCTTCTTTGCCTAAGAAATAACCTCCACCATTACTCTTCCTTGCCTTAAGGCTTGATTGAACTTCCTCTTCCTCCCATGAAGCCTTCTCAGATCATCCAGAGAAAATTAACCTCAGATGGTTGTGTGTCCTTGGAACTCATTTTTGTCCTTTGAAAATTGTTAGAGTTTATGTTTTAGTGTAGGCATTTACTTGCTTTTGTGTTTTTCCCCTCCATTAAATTGAGTACTCTTTGGATGCTGACATTATGTCTTACTCATCTTTGTGTTCTGGAGTGCTAGCACAAAGTCTTGAACATAGGGCAAATGCACAATACATTTCTGATGAGTTATTTTTAAAATTTAGCTATAACCTATCTTTCAAGGCCTTCTATTTTCTAATATGTTCCTTGTGTGTTAGCCAAGCCAGATTGTTCATTTGTTGTCTTCTGAAAGCACGCCATCATTTCTGTTATTCTGCCCATGTGGATCCTTCTGCTTGTAATTCAACCTCTCTTTCTTTGTCAGCAGCCCCAGTCTTCTCTTTTACTGTTGTGCCATGTCCTAGCATGATGTCTGCCATATAGCTGGCATTTAATAAGTGTTTGTTGAAATCCTGCCCATGTGCCTGCTCCATAAAATCTTTCTTTACCCCACCCTACCCCCAAACCAGACATGATGTTTCTGGCTTTGATAACCCCATTACATCCATTCTGTGCCATTTATAACAACATTGAACTCGATGCTGTTCCTCTTACAATGTTTTTGGGGATGATTTAAAGTCAATCAATGCTCCAAGTTTGGGCATATTTCAGGTCACATTGGGATAGGAGGAAGAGAATAGTAGATTCCACAGAGAATGTTGAGATCAGATCGTAAAAGGTCTTAATGGAATGTGAGGGATTCTGGATGTTGTTCTGTAGAAAACAAGGAGCCACTGGAAATATCAAGCAGAGGCAAGATCTGATTTGATCCTTGTGTGAGGAAGATAACTCAGGTGGTGCTTGTCTTATCCTCTGTGCTAGATTAGAAATTCCTTGAGGGCAAAGGGCATCCCAATCATCCTTATCTCTGCTGAAACATCTAGATGCTCAGATTTAGCTAAATGGAATTGAATTCACTACTTAATTAACTTGTTCAACAGAAACCAGCTCAAACTTCAAAAACAAAAAGAAAAAAAGGGTATCAAAGAGTTATCACAGGAAAAGAACCCAAAGGCTTCTCTGTCTTGGATTTTAAACCAAAGTAGGACTTTAAAAGAAAACTATATTTTCTATGTTGAAAAATGATAGAATAACAATCCAGTTATCTCAGTGTTGTTAATTGGTTCTAATGATCCAGCGAAAGTGAAAAAAAACACTCATCTCAAGTAAAAGTTTGTACACTATTGTATTTTGAAAGAAGAAATCGTTTTTGCATAAAATTTCAGTCCAATCAAAATACTAGTGTAAGAAAGCAAAGATTTAATGAACTGATTAGTAATGAGAAACTTTAGAAGAAAAATGGCTCTCCCTTAGCTGTGAAAACTTTAAAATCCTTTCAGAAAAATGTCTTCGATTAAATACAGAGAGGTGATCAGTGTATTGGAAACAGTAATTTAGTAACCTGAAAAGGAGCATTTTTAAAGAAAGATTCAGGCAGAGGAGATGGATATCTTCAGGATCTTCATGCTCATTGTAGTCAAGAAGACACTAAGAGGATTACAACAGGGGCAGAGTCTCTGAGGGAGGCAAAAGCCGATATTCTTGATTCCTACATTTTGAAATTGGCTTGAGATAGAGATATCAGTGCCTAACCCCTGACTGTTCTTTCAAATCTCTTATTGACAAGTAAAACCTTCCCTACAGAGAAAAATTTGGAACATATAATCCCTATTAGTAATGTGGGAGACAGATACAACCCTGATAATTACAACCTGTTGCTCTTTTATCCATTTCAAAAAAAAAAAAAAATAATAAGATTCAGAATCTACTCCAAATAGACAATTTGGCAAATACATCTCTCAACAGTTCTCTATTGTTATTAAATTGGCAACGTTTTTAGATTGCCCAGTTTAAGGGCAATAAAATTATATGTTTCCATGACATAGGTGAGATTTAAACTTCATGGTAGTTAATATAAAAGAAAAAATCATGAGAAGAATAGCTTGGGGAATGCCTGGTTATGGGAAAGTATAGCAGAAAAAATGGACTCCAGTGTTTAGCAGGTCATATATTTTGCCAAAATGAAAAGGCAACTTATTTTGATCCTAGCCTTTCAGTATGATAAGACATCAGCAGAATTTTAGTGACAATTTCCAATATGGAAACAGCAAGAAAAACACCAAGTTAAGATTTTAGAATTATGGCATAGTTGTTGCAAGTTAACTTGTAAATTCAGCAGTTAGGGACGCTAACAGAATATGTTATTTTGTATGTCACAAAGGAGACTGGGAAAGAAAACAATTCTTTACTATCCTGTTTCTTTGAAGAGCAGTATAAATTACAAGTAATTTATACTGGGGAAAATACAAAACTTTAAATTTTGTACTGATTGTCATTGGAATAGGACACGGGACTTTAAATAAAATCTCGTTTCTTCCCTATTTTTAGACTAATAGTTGGAAGCTATTTGAGGACTGCTTATCTAGATCTTAGATATTTTGCCTTATTTAGTTGTGTAATTATGTGCTCACTGATATTTTCTGCTTTCAGACTTTTCCAATTCTGCTTTCAGCCTTAGAGATGGGTAGATTGATCAGCTATAGATTTATAGAATGGAAACAATAAAAATGAACATCAGAGACAGGAGGAAAGAGATTTTAGAATATTTCTTATAGTTGTGATTTTAATTTATGTATCAAATTATTTAACTTGGCCTTAAATTCTCTACCAAAAGTATAGAAATCTCATTTAATTTCTGTGTGGTAAACAAATTGTTTAGAATGGTTGTGATCTATGAGCTTCTACTTTCAAGAAAAGTTTTATTGTTTTGTATTTTGTTCCTCAATAGATCTGTAAGAAAAGCCAAGAGGGTCCCTTATTGTTTTGAATTTGCACACTAATGTTGAAGGCTACTCCACTTTCATTAGTGATTTGGAAAGAGAAAACCAAGAAGTTTTAACTGGCCCGGCACATGTATGAATCATTTTTATCACTGTCAGCTTCTATATCAGCACAGCTTATTCAGACAAGCAAATCATAGTGGTCATGCAAAGGGAGCTATGTATTTAGGTATTCAAAGGAATAAAACAGAACAGAGTTGCCTTTTTTTTTTTTGATTCTCAGGACTTGAAAAGGCTCAATGACATATATGATGGTATGTATTTAGAAACCAGTCTCAACATAAATACTTTCATACACATACCCGTGCACGTGCATGCATGGGCTTGTGTGTGTGCATGCAAGAACACGTGCACACGCACACACACACACACACAGCATATTATGTTGTAGGTTGTCAAAGCACTTTTCTAAATTTCAATTTTCAGTTTTTATCTTCCCCACCTTCATTAATGTTTGGTCTAAAGCTAACTGATCAGATCAAATTAAAAATAAAAAGAAGGTGATGTCACGAAGAGAAACTTAATGGCCATTGTTAGTTTTAAGTGAATCAGAACCCCAGACTTGGCAAGATTTTTTTTTTTTTTCATGACATGAAATGAAGCTGCCTTAGTCGGCCTGGCTGTGTCTGGTCTATGTAGAATCACTTGGGAACTGTCCAGCAAAATATCTCTCGAAGAACAGCATGGTGTTAACACTGGGTGCCAACCCAAGACAGACACAAAGGACCCCTTCGCTCTTCACCAATAAGCCAACTGTTAAAAGATTAAACCATGTTGTGGAGATAACAAGAATTTAGGCCCTGGCAGCAGGTGCTGTACAAAGAAGCAGTTGGCAGTATGTTTCTTCTGTCTGACTAGTTCCAGTCAAAACAATCTTCTTCCCAGTTGAAGAGGAGAGTTTTGAGGGTGATGGGAACTTGAAGTTAGGAGGTTGAGTAAGAGTGTTACTTTAAATGCTGAGTCCTATGGTGCATGGATTAGTAGAATATAGTTTATCATTGTTCACAAACCGTGGGGGATCCCCTTCCAGAACCAAGCCACTACTGGCTAACTGGCTAACACAATCACAGAGCTGTAAGTCAAATCTGCTTATGTGGTGGGGTGGCTGTAGTTTTTAAATTTTATTTTCACATAGAGGAGTAGTATGATATTTTCTTCTCTTGAGAAGTTATAGAATAATTACCAAATATATTAGTTGTACCCTTCTGTTATTGCCTGATCACATTAGAAAAATATCACCTTTTAAATTATCATTCAATTTTTGTTATTTTTAAAAAACCATTTGCTGCCCAACACATATCTACTACAATTAGCACCGATTTAGAATACACATTTTAGTATTAGAAAGTAATTTAAATTGTTATTGAAGCAACATCATTTATTGGGTTTAAAGCATAAACAAGCATATTCCCATGTCCTTTACAAATTAATATTGGAACTTAAAAACTTAGCATGATTGCTCAGAAGAAGTGATCATGTAAGTTAGGAGATAAGGTTTATTAAACTATGAAGTGACAGAATTCCTACAGGTGACACGAATGCCTGTTAATATGACAATTAAGTTGGAACGAGAAGCTGTAAAAGGTGCCCGATACCTTTCACGTCTGTCATCTGATAACCAGCACAAATGTAGTGTCTTCCTAGTCAGTCCCCACCTGTCCATGTCCACAACTGTCACTAACGTCTCAACTCATATCTCTTTATTCTTAAGAGATTGTGTGGGCTCCTAACTGCTCTCTTTGCCCTCAATGTCTCCGTCTTACAATACATTGCATCTCCCTGCCAGATCAGCCTTCCTAAAACTTGCTGTAATCCAGTCCCTCCTGCTTGAAAGCTTTCACTGGCCCCCTGCTCACATCTAAGTCCATCGCCTTACACTTGACCCCTTCTACAGTTTGGCTAAATTTACCTTTTGAGCCTATTGACAAGTCCTCAGATACATGGATTATGCTTCCTTGCCTTTGTTTGGGATACTTTTGTGTTCTTCATTATTCCTGTACAACTGTCTCCATCCTCTAAGGCCTGGTCCAGATGTTACGTCTCTCAAGGTGGTCCATTCTGTGTTGCTGCAGCAGAGATGAGCCTTCCATTCTTCGAATACCTATAATGCTATTTAATCATCCACATGGAACTTAACATGAAATTGTGTGTGTGTGTATGTGTGTGTGTGTTATGTGTGTATCGTTGCTGTTGTTGCTGCTGCCGTCGCTGCTACTGTGGTGAGTTTCTTAAGGGCAGAAAAATTATTTTATAATATCCCACCCCCCACAGTCTAGGGCCTTGCGTATCAGAACTGGTACTCAACAACTATTGATTGAATTGAATTAATCGGAGTCGAGCACTACTATTTCAAAAGAGACCTTCTCAATCGGGAACATAACATTCTGGGATAATTACTTTGGGTAAGTGTATTGAGGAAGGTTAACTTTCAGACTCTAAGTGAAAAACGCGTACTTCTTCTCATGGTATAGGTGGATCCCAGTATTGTCCTTTATGCCTCTGTTTCCATTGGAAAGCGGAGTTCCTCGAGGAGTGAAGTGAACAGCGCAAGTCACATAGTGCCATCGACGCTCTGGCCTGCAGCCAGCGTATGGCTGATTACAAAGGTACCCAAGACTGACTGCTCTCCCTGAGTGACTTCCTGTGCTCGCCAGCTCACCATATTGCTCCTGCCCCCAGTGCCCAATTGCCCACAAGCATGCCAGTGTCAGTGTGATAAGTTGTTGGCTGTTACGAATGCTGCTTCCCTGCCCTTGGTTTGTCTAGTGCCCAGGACTTCTGTGGTACCCCACGTGAGCACTTAATTCCCTGTTAGATGTGCTAATTAATTCATGCTCCAGAGTGCATTTAAACCCAGCATAAAGCTTATGGATAGTCCGTAGACTCACCATTTTCATGAGATTTGTCTGAATGTCATTTGCTGCCACTCCGAATCTTCATAGTTGTGCTTCTTGGAGCCTGGTGGATTAGCACCATGTAATGATGGCATAGTCTTTGTAAGGACAGTTTTAGAAGAAATTCCTGAGTATAAAATGTGAACAGCAACACATTTATACCTGTGCATTGGCACTATTTACTTTTCTACTTTATTACTATTGAAATATGTTTTGGAATTGCCCCAAATATTTATGTCTGGAAAGAGATGGTGCAGCTTGGATCTCCCGTCGCCCCTTCCCTATGGACTGTTTTGTTTTTTCTTAGCACTTCCAGGGGGTCAGAGTCACCCAGCAAGTTTACTGCTACTTTACTTTTTTTTTGGGGGGGGGAGGAGGAGGTTGAAACTATTTCCTCAAATGAAATTTTAGATTGCCCTTCATTATTATTTTTTTATTCCCTGAGAGTTAAAAACAAACATACAGAGTAATTAAGACACAAAGATACTAAGGCATACTATTCATTCTATATAACAAGGCAGAATGAGGTTAGACGAGATATTTCTTAAATAGGCTTCCTGGAGACTATTAACTACTAGCCCTTTTTCAGTTGCATTTTGTTTCTGATTTAATAATCACATCTGCCATTTTGTTAAACATCTGCTATATGTTAGGCATCATATACACATTTATTATTTCATTTAATCTTATAAAACTCTGCAGGTTTTCATTATACAGCTGAAAAAACTGTGTCTGGTAAGTGGCAGAGGAAGGATTCTTGGTCTGTCTGACTTCAAAATGTACACCTAGTCACTGTAATATAACACACTGCTCTGTATTTGACCAATTTATGGGCATGATAGAAGTGTTTTCATTTTAGCACTGCCACTGAATACCTGTGTGACGTCAGGTAACTAACATACTTTATCTGGCCCTTCGTCTTCTCATCTACAGAGTCAGACCAGTACATGTAGAAGGTTCTTTTCTAGATCTCATATTTTGTAATTCTGTGGTATCTGTTTGTAGAATTTTATGATGTAAAATAACCTGTGCTTATCTAAAATTTCCTCGAAAATAATGGAAATGGTTACTGAAAAGAGTATGGGTTTTGGAGCTAGATTGGAATAGACTCTTTTGTGTAACCTTAGAAAAGTTACTTAGCCACATGCATCGAGACACTTATCTACACAATGAAGTTAATCAGACCTGTTTTTCACAGTGACTACAAAGATTGAATGAGAAAGCATGTGGGAAGTTCAAGCATAGTTCTGGTATATAGAAAGTGCTTAATAAATGATGATTCTTTTCCTCACCCCAAGTAGTTTCTTTTCTGTATAGAGAACCATGATCAAATGAGGATTCCATTCAGTGCTGATTAGAACCAAATTTTTAAAAAAATGCTTTTCTTAAGTCATCATATATTTCTTTCCCACACAACAAAAACGTGAGAAATGAAAGTTATATGCTAAAAAGAAAGCAGTTTTGAGAATCTTTAAATTGAACATTCTCTACCTTTTCTCAAAATAAAAGTTTTTACCTGTTCAGATAGAGAATTTTGTGTGCCACAAATTCTCAATGTATGTGACTAAATTTTTCAGTGTTTTTCACTTATTTGAAAGGTTTTGTTGATTCACTAAACAAGAAAATTGTTACGTGGCTATTCAAACAATATTCCCAATCAATTTCCTTATTAGAGAATCCTAACATTTAAAATAAAAGCAATTCACAAACCCACCTTAAAATGTTTAGCCCATGGTATTTAGACCCAGAGTAAAACTTTCAATTGGTATGAAGGTTAAAGATTTGTTTCAATCTTGTCAGTTCACTGCACTTTTTTTTTCCTGTGCATACATATTTTTCAAGTAAGCTCTGTAGTTATAACAAGTGACACGTGATGGACCCCAAATCGCTGCACTGTGAAATATGCACAGAAAAAAAAAGGACAAATGAAGATATCAAGGTCTGTTTTATTTTTGCGCTGAACTATGAAATGCCACCCTTGTCGGACAGAGAAGATCACTGACTCTGAGCAGGGCTCACTGACTGCTAAGTTGTGGGTACTGTTTCACTTTCAGCAACTGTTAATATCCAGGGTTATCCAGGCATAATGACCTCACTATGTGCGACACATTGTTGAATTTTCTGGTTCTTTTAACTTATTTAGACCTTTCTCCTCTCTCTATTCATTGGAAGACTGGAATGATCCTGAGCCGAGCGATAACTCAGGGCTGCTTAGCTGTTGGTCATCCAATTAGAGTCAAGGCTGCTGAGGGAACATCACTAGAAGGATATAAATTAATCCTACAGAAAAGGTAATGCTTGTGAGCTATTTAACTCAAAACAATAAATGTTAATTTCAACATTTCTGAGCAGTCAAATCATGATGCCTCCTGGCTTAGATGGAATATTCAGTCTGTGTTTAAATTTCATAACATCAATATTAAGTTTTCTAATCTAAAATGAGTTTGGATACGTATCCCATTTACCTTGGTATTGTGTCTTAGATATTTTAAACAGTGAAATGTTGGCCTCCAATATGTACCTATGTTGCAGAAAAGTTGCTACTTTATAATTATCATG
This sequence comes from Rhinolophus hipposideros, assembly GCF_964194185.1. Lineage (NCBI taxonomy): Eukaryota > Metazoa > Chordata > Mammalia > Chiroptera > Rhinolophidae > Rhinolophus > Rhinolophus hipposideros. The sequence goes on from NC_138056.1 coordinate 25,264,308, forward strand.
TTGTGTGTGTATTCGTAACCTTTTCTCTATGTTCTAAATATAAAATATTGAACTATGAAAGAAAAATCAAGGAAACAAAATATTGCTGGCTTGTAAACAACTGAAAGTGTCCTTTCTATTTGTTTTTTTGTCTGACTTGGGATTATAAAATTAAAATTAAAAAATAAAATTTAAAAATTTAGCTATGAGGAAGAAAATAGATTTATATTCAATAGTCTGGAACTATTGTCTCCTAGATGCTTTCTTTTTTCTTGTCCATTCGTCTTCTGATTTCAGCTGTGTTGACAAAAATAAATCCTGTTGTACTTCAGGACTGAGAAAGCTATTACCCAACTACTTCTGGCTAAATAGGCAGTTAGGATGTGCTAAATGTTGAAACCAGAGCTAGGGTACTCAGGCACCATTGAAACTAGTCCAGCTGCTAATACAGAAGGGAAATTTTCTCTACTATGCAAAATAGATTGTCCAACAGGTATTAGAATATTACAAAATGGCAAATTTTGGCTATATATCTTACTCTAGCAAAAAGAAAAAATGTCTGAGCCTGACAACCATTGTAATTTCTTTATATTGTATTGTTACATTTAATCCTACAACAACCTAATAAGGTACATATTATTATTATCATCTTTACAGATGAGGAAATTGAGACATAGAAAAGTCAGTCATTTACTTGGGGACCTACTAAGTGGTTGGGCATGATTGCAAACCCAAGCAGTCAGATTCTATAACTTCTTCTTTGCCACAACACTACACTGCCTCTAGGTTAAAGTCTAGTCAGACAATTGCCAGTGAGTGCCAAGTATAGTAGCAAATATCTCAGTGGCTGTGTCACAATTAGTGAGCTCATTGAGAAACCCAGGTGGAAGGGAGAGGGAAGCAGTAGCTTGTCAGCATGCAAACTACCCAGTGCTAATACAGTCCTAAACACATACTTCCCAAGGAGGGATAAACAAACCCAAAGCAGTCCCGTTCTGATGTGGTGCTGTATGTGGAGTGGGTAACAAGATATCTGGAGCAGAATCAGTGCTATAAACTAAGGACATATCAAGAATCAACTTGTGATGATAATGGCAAGGCCTGACCATGGAACATGGAGACACAGATGCTCTGCTCATTTAGTCCGTGGTTATAACAAAGACAAAAATCAATCAATTGTAACTGACTCAGAAATTACACACTTATTGAATAGACAGCATATTGAAACAGTTGTTGTAACTGTATTCCATATATTCAAGAAGCTAGAGGGAAGATTAAGCATATTAAATAGAGACATGGAAGATATAAAAAGACTAAAATCAAATTTCTGGAGATGACAACGACAATGTATGAAATGTAAAATATATTTAATATGACTAATGGCATATTAGACATTGTGGAAGAAAATATTAGTGAACTTGAAGAGAAAACAATAGAAACTATTCACAATGAAAGCCAGAGAGAAAAAAAATACTGAAAAAAAGAAAAGGAACACAGCATTACTGAGATGTGAGAAACTTCATATAGCCTAATCTCTGAGTAATTAGATTTTCTGAAGGGAAGAAGTAGAGAACAGAATATTGGAAGAAATGCTTTCTGAAAAATTTCCAAATTTTGTGAGAATTATAACCTAGAGATTGAAGAAGTTCAGCAAATTCTAAGCACAAGAAATGGAGAAATAAAACCAAGGAAAATCATTATAAAATTGCCTAAAATTACTGGTAAAGAGAAAATCTTAGAAGCATACAAAGAAAAAAGACATATGTAAGAGGAACAAAGATAAGGTTGGGCCAATTTCTTTTTGGCAATAATACAAGTGAGAAGAAAGTGGAAGAACATGTTTAAAATGCTAAGTGAAAACAAACAAACAAACCAACCTGTCCTTTCCCAATATTTCAAATATTCACAAACTGAAAGAATTTATTACCAACAGATCTGCACAACAAACAATATTAAAAGAAGACCTTCAAGGAGAAGAAAAATGATACCAGATGGAAATAAAGAGCATTGGGAATAGTAACTACCTAGGTAATATAAAGACCTTATTTCTTATTATTTCTCTTTAAAATATAGTGTATTATTTAAAGCAAAAAAAAAAACATAGAAAGAATAACATGTAGAAGTAAAATGTATGAAGGCAATAGCACAAAAGCTAATTAGAGAGAAAAGGAAGACAGCTTCTTATATTTGTCAAATGGTATGATATCAACTGAAAGTAGACTGATAAGCTAAAGATGTATAAGTAAAGATGTATAAGACCCTAAAGCAGCCACTAAAATAAAATAAGAAAGAGTTATGATAACAAGCCAAAAATACAGATAAAATGAAATCATAAAAAAAACCGCCAGTCAATCCAAAAAGAAGACAGATAATGAAGGAAAGGGGTACAAAGAACAGATAGGACAAAGAGAAAATAACTAACAAGATGGTAGGTTTCAACCCAACTATATCAATAATCACATTAAATATAATAAATCTAAACACCCTATTTAAAAGTCAGATGTCAGATTAGATTAAGGAAAACAGGTCTCTATACACTAACTTACAAAAAACCCGCTTTAAATATGAGGACACGAATATGTTAAAAGTACCATGGAAAATGATAAAAGTAATCCAAAGAAAGCTAGAATGGCTAAATTAATATCAGGCAAAATAGACTTTGGTATAATGAATATAAGCAGGGATAAAGAGGATCATTTCATAATGTTTAAGGGATTAATTCATCAGGAAGATATAACAATCCTATACATTTGTTCACCTTGTAACACAGCTTCAAAATACAGGAAGTGAAAGCTTATAGAACTACAAGGAGAAAGAGAAGAATCTATAGCTGTAGTCAGCAAAAACAGTAACATTTCAATAATTAATAGAACAAATAGAAATAAATCTGTAAAGATATGAAGACTAGAGCAGCAGAATCAACCAGCTAATTGATATTTATAGAATAATGCACCCATCAACAGCAGAAGACATATTCATTTCAAGTGCACAGGATATTAACCAAAATAGACTATATTCTGGCTATAAAACAAGTCTCAATATAGTTAAGATAATTCAAGTGTTATAAAACATGTTCTCTGACCATAATTGAGTTAAATTAGCAATCAACAGCATAAAGCTTTCTGGAACTCCTCAACCCCACCCCAAATATTTGGACACTAAGTAACACACTTCTAAATAACCCACATATCAAAGAACACATCCAAATAGAAATGATCAAGTTCCTATTTAGATAGGAATTGAAGAAGTAAAACTATATTTTCAGACGACATGATTTTTCTATGTAGAAATACTATAAAATCTACAAAAAGTTCTACGTAGAATTAGTAAAAGAGAACTAGTTTAATGAGTTTGAAGGCTTGAGAACAATATACACATATTGGTTATGTTCCTATATACTAGCAACAAATGATTGGAAATTGAAATTTATACATATCCATTTACAATAACGTCAAAAGTATTACATGCCTAAGAATAAATCAGGCAAAATATGTTCCAAGGCTTGTGCACGGAAAACTACAAAACACTGCTGAGTGAAATTTAAGAAGACTAAATAAATGCAGGTATATATGGTGTTCATGGACTGCAAGACTCTATATTGTTATGATGTTCATTCTCCTCAAATTGATCTACAGATTGAATAAAGCTCAGTCAACACCCCAGTAGGTTTCTTTTATAGAAATTATCAAGCTGATTTTAAAATTCATGTGGAAATTCAAAGGACCTAAACTAGTCAAAACAATTTTGATAAAAAACAAGCTCGGAAGACCTATTTTACCTGACAAGACTTATTATAAAACTACAGTGATTAAAATGGTGTGCTCTTGGCACCAAAGTAGACAATTAGATCAGTGGAACAGAAGAGAGCATCCAGAAATAGACCTTCATATACATGGTCAATTGATTTTTGACAAAAGTGCAAGGAAAATTCAGTGGAGAAAAATTTTTTTTGGACAAACGGTGATGGAACAATTGGATATTCATATGTAAGAAAATGAACTTTGATATATACCTCACACCATAGAGAGTAATTCACTCAAAATAATTCATAGACCTAAGTGTAAAACCTAAAACTTTAAATATTTTAGATGAAAACATAGGAGAAAATATTTATAATCTTGTATTAGGTAAAACTTTCCTAGACATGACACCAAAAGCGTGATTCACAAAAATATAAATTGACCAATTGAACTTCATTAAAATTAAGGAATTCTGCTCTTTGAAAGATATTTTCAAGAGAATAATAAGCTACACACAAGGAGAAAATATATGCCATATATATGTATACATATACATGTATACATATATGTATACATATATATGTATGTATATATGCAAAATTCACACACAACTCAAGAAAAAAATGGGCAGATAAATTATTTGAACAGATACGTTAACAGGAAAGTATACAGTTGGCATATGAAAAGATGCTCAATCATCTGAGCATCTCAAATGATGCTCAGTCAGTGATCATTAATCATTAGGGGAATGCAAAATAAACCCCTAATTAAGTACCACTACATGTGTCGTACAATGTCCAATGTTTAAAAGACTGACCATGCCAAATGTAGGTGAGGATGTGTAGCTACTGGAATTCTGATACTCGGTTGGTAGAAATTCAAAATGGTTCAGTTGGGGAAAACAGCTGGTACTTTCCTAAAATATTAAAAATATATATACCTTATTACCTAGTCATTATACTCCTAGAAAGTTACTCAAGAGAAATGAAAACATAAGTCCTTACAAAGACTTGAATACAAATATTCCTAGCAGCTCTATTTCTAATTCCCAAGAGTAAAACCTGGAAACAATCCCAATATCCATCCATAGGTGAATAGGTAAATATGGTATGTCTATGTGATAAAATATTACTCAGCAATAGAAAGGAATAAATTCTTGATACATGCAACAATGTAGATGAGTCTCAAAGTAATTATATTTAGGGAAAGGAGCAAAATCAAAAAGAGTATATACTGTTTGATTCTGTTTATATAAAACTTTAGAGAATGCTAACTAATCTAGAAAGCATATCAGTGTTTGGCTTTTGATAGAAAGGTGGGAACAGATAAAAAAGAAGGGATTGCGAAAGAGGCACTAGGAAACTTTGGGGGTAATTTTTCAGCTATAATGGATATGAATATGTTCATTATCTTGATTGTTGTGATGCTTTAGCAGGTATATACATGTTTCAAAACATCTTCAAATTTTACACTTAAATATATGCCTGTCGCTTTTACTGTATTTTATAATACTGTGTCAATTATTTCTCAATAAGTTGTTTTTAAAAGGTACAAAAAACAAACTAAGAAAATGCACAAAAAATCAAAATGATAAGGGTAAGGACTGACTAAATGGTTACTTTTAAGGGGAAGGGTGAGGGAAGAGCACTCTCAGTGGGAGAGCTGATCAGCGGTCTAGGTCAAACTGTAAGGGTGAAATTCGGTAAATCAATAACATAATTAGATTTAGCTGGTTTGCAGTTTGGCTCATTGCATAGCCCGCTATCTAGTCACCTGTAATTATACCTAGCTAGTTTGCGGTTAGATCCGCCCTGATATTCAGCTATTTTCTCTTTGTTTCTCCCCTCACTGAGTAACTAAAGAACTCTGTTTTGTTCCCTTTCTCAAAACTACTCATACCTCATTAATCCATTTAATTAACAAAATCCTAGCGGGGAAAGGGCAATTTTTTAATCCTCAGGATCCCAGACACCAGAATACACATAAAGCCTCAGGCCACTGTGGCCAGACCAAGTCTGGAGTCCAGAGATAACATTCTCTTAAAACAAACGAGACCCCAGTGAGGATGTCAGCACTGGAATCTGCCTAACTGACTCCCCCTTTCCTTTGTTCTTCTTGTGTACCTATAAAACCTTCTGCTCATTCTGGAAATGGGGAGGTGGCCTGTGGACAGCAGTCCGCCATCTTCCCAGAATACCGGCATTCTGAATAAACCAGCTTTTCTTTCCACCAACCACATCTCGTTTTTTTTACCTTTTCAAGCGGCAGGCAGCCAGACCTTAACATGGTATCAAAAGTGGAAGGTGTTTGGAAAGGTTTTATCTATGGCTTGATGGAGATGCTTTTCATGCCCAAGGCTCTCCTTGGCCTAACTGGATACTAAAACTAGTGCTGATGTGGTCTTAGACCGCTGAAGGTACATCCTAGCCTGGCCAGGATTGTCATAGAATTGGGTGGGACTGAAGCCCCAAACTCGATATCTTTGTTGACTATAGAAACTAGAGCTCGGGCAAGGAAAGAGATGATAATTTAAAAAAATTAAAAATGTGGTTTTACTTGAAGAATCTCTGTTTACAAGAAAAGGTATGGTTTAGAAAGGAAAGAAAGGAGAGGGGAGAGAGGTAAAAATGGGCAGGAGAAAGGGAGGATCCCTATGCAAATTAGGATCATTTGCCTTTGTATTAATGTAACTTGACTTTACTTGAGAAACAAAATCTATTGCAAGGTGGAGGCATAATAGCAGAAAATTTGGAAAACTAGAGGTTCTCATTCACGGTGAAGCTACATTTTGTTTCTTAGGAAGCAGTAAGGGCCAAAACTGTTAGAGCTTACCTCACCTCTGGGTATATACTTTTAAATATGTTTCTCTTTTCCAGAGCTTTTAAGTGCCTGGATGACTTATTTTAACATAACTGTATCTCATTATAAATAATGATAAACATCCTCATGTGACAGCAATTTCTGGAGACAAATTTCTTTCTCTTCTCCTAAGTAGTATCATATAATTTTAACAAAGCTACAAATCAAGACATAGCCTTTTATATGCTAAAAATAATAGAACTAGCACTTAAAGTAGCAACCTGACAACTTGCAAAGAATATTGTAAACATATCATGCCTCATTAGTTCAGTTATGTCTCATTGGGTGTCACTCATCTTATTCTTACTCAATATAGCAAGTGCTTGCACATATTTGTCTTTTTAATATTTTTTCTGTGATGTGCATCTGACCATGAGTGATGAAAGGCAAAACAACAATGTCATTTGAATATCATTAAAATATAAAAATCATAGGATGCTTTTTTTCCAGAAGATATTTTGGAGGTCTTGCAGACAAACTAATTGAATCAAAGTTCTCTTTTAGGCCACCATGTAATTTTGATTTTGCTTCATTTTTAAAGAATGTGGCTATGTAGGATCTAGCCTTTAGTTTTAAATTCATAAACCAATTGCAGCTATACACACACACACAGAGGTTAAATTCCACTAAATACTGAAGATCCATAGATTTTTGTTTGGCCTGCACAGTATTCAATTTCTTGAGTTAGTTGTGAGCCTGTAGAAATAGGGAGATTTCACAGAAAAATACATATTTCTGTTTTTGCTTAAAAAATGAGAAGAATGGACAGCACTGGACCTTCATTCTCTCCGGGCACCAATCATACAGGGATGGATTCCCCCTTTAGATGGAACATACACCCTCTGGTTTGCTCTATTCTGTCTGCACCATTCCCAGTAGCAGCCCTCACACTAGCTCTAGGCTGCTTTATTCATTTGTATCACCTGTCTGGTAATCTTTACCGTTTTCCTTATTTCAGGGTTAATCTTTCAGTTATTTGTTTATTCTTTGCATCTACTTTTTGTTTTCTCCCTTAGGTTTTGCTGGAAATGGAGTGGGCCAACCTTAATCTAGAGTAGGTTAAACAAATACTTGGCCTTCAGGATACCATTAACTACAGCTAACAAGTGTATCTGTGTAATGCTAGATGCAGAGATGGAAAGATAGGCAGACAAGTAAACAGACAGCACGTCACTTGGTAATCAGAGAGATTGAAAATCATTTCCTTGGTGAAGTCTTAAAGTTTTGGAGGCTAAGAGTTAGGTTAAAACAGAGTGACAGACTCTAGTGAGTACACAATGTGGAAAGGACTGTTTGCCATGCGTCGAACTTTTAAGTAACATTCAGATATACAGGTAACACCATTAGAAATACCAGAATAAGAGAATTGCCCATGTATAATTTCACAGTACGTGGATTGATGGATGAAACTTCTTATCTCTACTCTTAATATGGTAAGAATCATGGAGTGGAAATCCCTTTCCCCCTGTTTACTATGGATTCTACTTTTTGTCCAAGTAACACTGGAAGCCACCAGAGCCATTTGAAGCTGCTTGGGAAAACATTCGTAATTGTGAAGCCTAGTGTTGGTCCTCCTGACAGCCAACTGGGAAACGGGCATTAGCCTATGAAATTTTCCCCAAACTGAGCTGTAGCCTTGGATGCCTCTTTCTTCTACCCTCTGATAAGTGGACTATTTCAAAGAAATGTTGTTTTCTTGGATAGTGAATATAATAATAACAATAAATGCTAGTTCTGGACCCTAAGACATTTTTTTTTAAAGCTTCTTTTTTCCTTTATTAATTACAAAATAAAAAGATCTCTAGAAGACTACTTTTCCCAATACCTCCCTTACCCCACTGAGGGCTGAAATTGTACAACTACCTCTGTCTAAAATCCGAGAATGGGATTCTTAGCTTAAGTATCAGTTAGACCTTGAATGATATTTCATACAACAATGTTTGCGTGGGTATTGGAACCCTTCGTATTTTCTCACATCTCTGCTCCCCTCTGCTCCATTCTAATTTCACTTCCTTTTAATAATGTTTCTTTTTTTAACCTGAATTTGACATCTGAAAATTAACCTCTAACCTCCACCCCATTTATTCAGTCATCAAATCAGCTCTCTTACAATGCTTTTATAATATGGAGCCCTCTCTTCTCCACCTGCTCTCATCACTCTAGTCAGTGTTTCCCAAAGTTGGTTCCATAATGTACACATCCATATTCCCCAGAGTTCTTCTAATTGGAATCACTTGCAGTATCTACTAATGTAGATTTCTTGGGGTCCAGAGTTTCTGAATCAAAATCTGAGGATAGGGGCCTAGAGGCCTACATTATTATCAAGTACTCATTTCAACATGGCCAAGAATTCTTCACATTTTTTTATGTAAACTGGTTGTGGATGAGAGGCTAATGCACACGGAACCAGTTCTGGACTCCTGCCTTTACATGTTCTGCCCAGTTCGTGGAGCACCTTGCTTTACAATAGAGCATTACCTGACACCTCTTATTCTCAACCACTGATGTCTCTGTCAAAACTCAGAAGTAGTAGGAACAGTCTTGTTTAACATCCCAATGCACTTAATTTAATTCATTTGTCCTACTTTTGTAAGGTTTCTAAATATTAATGAATACATGATTAGTTAATTTAGGCATGATTAACTTCATCATATTTTAGTTTTTCTTACTCAGACGTAGCTCAGAATATTTGATATTTCTTCATAAAACTTTCCGGTTGTTTCAGAAACAGGTGCCTGAGGTTTCTAATTTTCCATGGTATCTTTTTCCATTCCATTTTCTTAATCCTTGTACTTAATTACTATAATATTCTTAGTGATTCTATTTATTCTCTAAAATTCTTAGTCACTGTTTCCAGTGGTAACACACACACACAAACACACACACATACACACACAAACACACACACACAAACCCCAAAGCACTTTGGGTATCAAAGAAGTTGATTGTCTTAGGGAAGGATTTAGCTACTGAGGTAGCAGTGATGGTACAATTGTAGAATCCTGGGTAGAATGTGGGCAGTCCTCCTGCCGGGCGATATAGAAAATGATTCTTTTATTTGAAACCTATAAAATGTTTCAGTGTGGAGAAAAGTTGTCAATCTCTGAATTACATTTTCATTACAGACATAAAGAAGATAATTCTCAGAAGTGGGTGTTTGGGACTGACGGCTGCATTTATTCTAAAGTAAGGACTTCATACGCCACAGCTTTTATTCCTAAGTTTTTCTGTTCCCAGATTTGTATAAAATGCACTGTCTATTGTTGAGACCAAGAAATGCTTTTTCTGCACAAATGATTTTACTCTGTGCCCAGAAGTTCAGAATTTAGCCTAATTTAACTCATTACTTTCCTTTGAGGTTTTGTTTGACTTTAAACAGCAGGTCCTCCAAAGCCAAAAATAATTTTCTTTCATCTATCGCTAAGAAACCACCTAGCATTTCAGGGCATCAGCTTTCTTTCTTTTATTTTAAATTCTAATTTAATATTTTTATTGAGATATAATTGACATATCATATTGCATAATTTTAAGGCATACACTGTATGGATTTGTTTATTTATATATTGCAATATGATTGCCACCATAGCATTAGCTAACACCTCTATCACCTCATATAATTATTATTTGTTCTTTGTGGTGAGATTAAGATCGACTCTCTTAACAACTTTGAAGTTTATAACATACTATTGTTGATTATAATCACTATGCTGTGTATTAGATCTCCAGAGCTTATTTATATACTAGTTGCAAGTTTGTACCCTTAAATAACATCTCCCCAATTCCCCCACCCCCCCGGGTAACCACCATTCTTCTCTGTTTCTATGAGTTTGGCTTTTTTAGATTCCACATAGATGTGATATCATGAAGTATTTGTCTTCCTCTGTCTGATTCACCTCATTTAGCATAATGACCTCAAGGTCCATCCATGTTGTCAAAAATGGATGAATAACATTCCTCTGTGTATGTGTATGTGTGTGTAAATGTAAATAAAATATATGCCACATCTTCTTTATCCATTTATCCCTTTATGGACACTTACGTACTTAGATTGTTTCCATATCCATATCTTGGCTATTGTGAATAATGTCACAATAAACATGGGAGTACCAATATCTTTTCTTTATCCACATCAGTTTTCTTATTCATTAAAATGAATAAATTGGCACTTTGGAGAACTGGCAGTCTCTACTAAGGTGAACATGTATACACAACCCAGTAATTCCCCTCCTAGTTTAATCTTAAACAGAAATGCTGTTATTCCATGACAGCCTGCACCATTTTAGAAATTTGCAGAGTTTGATACAATGTAAATTTGTAAATTAACATAATAACGTTTTCTTGAGTAATTATTTGTTGGCACACTAGCTAAAATCCCAGCTCCACTCACTAACTAATCCAGAAACATACACTTTTAGCTCTGTTCTTAAGCAGGAAATTTGACATAGCCGTCAAATGTCAAAGCATTTTTAAAATTACATTTTTTCTAACTTCATTCTGAGATTCACCCCACCTTTCCCTTTATCCTGTTTCTGACTCCACTACGTTTCTGAATCAGAGTGAGGTTCCTGATTGGTAGGAACGGAATCACAGAAAGACTAAAGCTTGTACATCTTGGTAAAAATAACAAGTAGAATTTTGAGACTGAACCAAAATATCCCTTCAGCTCTTAGGCCTGTCCTTGCACATGAGAACTTCATTCTGATGCATTATCTGAACAGTGTTGGTTCCTATTACCAGACAACATAGTAATTCTGTTTTGTATAAGTATCATCCTTCCCACCTACAGACACAGAAGAGCAGGACCAAGGTTTAAGTGTATTTTCTTCTTCCCTCTCCCAAAATTCAGGTACCTAAATATCCACTTCTACTCCGATGTCCTTTTTACCTTTCCTTACCTAGCAATTTATTATTTTCTAATTATTCCTACTACTAGTATTGATAGTGAGCAAATAATGCATACTTTTGTGTTTCAAACACGTTATTTTTGAGAATTTTGATTCTAAAAATTTTAATGTGACATTCCCGGACACAATCACTGATTTTTGAAATTAGTTATTCTAGATTCACAGAACAAAACTATCTTTTAATGAGGCATTTCATTCTTATGGAAGTTTAATAATTTTAATTAGATCTAAATTTAGTCATATCCCAAACTATATCCATCTAGTTAAGGCTAAAATGAAGGATAATTTGATAATTATTTGCAGCTGGATCATAAATGGAGCTCATTCTATTCATTAGAAAAAGACAGAATTACTGCTTTAGGATATTAATAACTAATCTTGGCTCCACCACTTATTAGCTGTGTGGCCTTAGGCAAGTCATTTAACCTTTCCAAACTTCACATTCTACGTCTGCAAAATAGATGCATTCTTATTACTAGCATTTTGAGGATTTGGCACAGATTCTGGCCTATTGATAGATTCTGGCATATGAATTCTAACTAATTGATAATGTATAGCTATTAACGATAATCCTAATGAATAAATTTAAATACAGTATTGCGTTTTGTTACTGATTTTATTTCGATAAGGTTTTTTTATTTGCTTGTTTTTAAAGTTAACCATCCCTCTATTTGTTTGCAAAAACATAAAGTTAGATCACTTCCTTTATGCAAACCATCAGTTTCAGCTAAATTAAGATTTAAACTTAAACATGGAACCACAGAATATCTAGAAGAAATCATGTATTAAAGCATTTAATTAAAGCATAGTAGTGGTGAGTGGATGTCTTTATCTGCAAGTAAAGAGAGAACTCATAAAGGAAAAGACTAATGGCTTTGAGTATATAATTTTTTTTTAATTCTAAACCTAAAATAGCATAAACAAAAGTCAGAAAGGAAATAGGGAAAAGCTGTGCAATATAAGTGTCAGAAAATGGGATAATACTCTTCATATACAATAAGTCTGATACAGCAATAAAAAAGGATCAACACTTCAATAGAACAAGAAACAAAGAATATGAAAAGGGAATACAAGACAGAAGAAAAATCAAAAGAGGCAAACCAAATAAAAAAGTTCAGCCTCATTAAAATTTAAATAAATGTAAACCGAGGAGATAGTATTGAGATGGTATTTTCTTCCTATTAAATAGGGAGGTTGTAAAATTGGGAATATCCAATGTTGGTGAAGATTGTGAGAAAACAGACATACTCATTTCCTTTTCCTGTGTTTGTATTTTATTTGTGTTAGTTATTTATTGCTGCGAAACAATTACCCCCCAACACGGTAACTTAAAACAACAAGTGTTTATTATCACACTGTGTCTGTGGGCCGGGAATCTGGGAGTGGTTTAGCTGGGTGTTTCTCACTCAAGAGTCTCTGGTGAGGCGGTAGTGAGGGTGTCAGTAGGGGCTGCAGTCATCTGAGGCCTGGTGAGGCTGAATGATCTGCTTCTGTGCACACTTACACTGCTTCTGTCCAGAAAGTTTACCCATTTGAAGAATCCCATTTAGCATTTTTCGGCATATTCACAGGGTTGTGCATCCATCCTACAATCTAATTTTGGAACATTTCTATTTGCCCTAACAGATACCTTGTACCTCACACATGTTCCTCCCATTCTTTCTGCCCCACCCCAGCCTTATTTGTCTCCACAGATTTGCCTATTCTGGACATTTATTATAAAGGGAATCATACCTTATGTGATCCTTCAAAACGGATTTCTTCCACTTAGCATAAGGTTGTCCAATTTCATCCATGTTGTACTCTGCATTAGTAATTTATTTTTTCGTACTGCCAAAATAATAGTCCATTGTATAGAAATATTACATTTTATTTATTTATCAGTTAATGGAAATGTTGTGTGTTTCCACTATTTTGGCTGTTGTGAATAATGCTGCTATGAACATTTGCATAGACGTTTGTTAGTGGATGTATGTTTCCATTTCTCATTGATATATAACTAAGAGTGGAATTCCTGGGTAATATGATAACTCCATGTTTAACATTTTGAGGACTGGCCAAATTGTTTTCCAATGTATTCACACCATTTTATATCCTTATCATCAACATATGAGGGTTCCAACTTCTTTGTATCCTTATCAACTCTTGTTATTCTCTGTCTTTTGATTACAGCCATCCTAGTTGGTATGAAGTGGTATCTCATTGAGATTTTTTGATTTGTAGTTTCCTAATGATTGGTGATGAACATCTTTTCATGTGTTTATTAGCCATTTGTGTGCCTTCTTTGGAGAAATATCTTCTACTCAGATCCTTTGCTCATTTTTTAATTGAGCTATTTGTCTTTTTATTATTGAGTTGTAAGAGTTCTTTATATATTTGGTATACACAATCACTTATCACACATATGATTTGAATATTTTCTCCCATTTTGTGGGTTGTCTTTTCATTTTCTTGGTGACATTGTTTGCAACACAGAAGTTTTAATTTTTGATGTAGTATAATTTATTTTTTTTGGCACTTCTACTTTTGGTGAGGTCCCTTACATTTTTTAATAGACTTTACTCTTTTTTAAATTTTTAAAATTTTTTATTGGGGAATATTGGGGAACAGTGTGTTTTTCCAGGTCCATCAGCTCTAAGTCGTTGTCCTTCCGTCTGGTTGTGGAGGGCACAGCTCAGCTCCAAGTCCAGTCGCCATTTTCAACCTTTAGTTGCAAGGGTCGCAGTCCACCATCCCATGGAGGAATTGAACTGGCAACCTTGTTATTAAGAGCTCATGCTCTGACTAACTGAGCCATCTGGACTCCCGAGACTTTATTTTTTAGAGCAGTTTTAAGTTCACAGTAAAACTGAGGGGAAAGTAGAGCTCCCATTTGCCCCATGTTCCCACACATGCACAACCTCCCTTAGTGTCAACATCCCCACTATAGTGGGACATTTGGTACAACTGATGGACCTACATTGACACATCTTCACCCAATGTCTATAGTTTACAGTAGGGTTTCTTCCTGGTGTTGTACATTCTATAGATCTGGACAAATGTGTAACAACATGTATCCACCATTAAAGTCTCATACAGGGTAGTTTCACTGCCCTAAACATTCTCTGTGCTCTGCCTATTCATCTTTCCCTCCCCCCTAACCCTTGGAAACCACTGATCTTTTTTACTGTGTCCACAGTTTTGCCTTTTCCAGAATGTCATATAGTTGGCATCATACAATATGTAGCCTTCTCAGGTTGGCTTTCACTTAGTAATTTGCTTTTAAGGTCTGGAGTCCCTTACATTTTTAACATACATATTTAGTTGTACATTTTCTAACAAAGTTATTCAATATCTCTTTTTCCAGAACAATGTAAGGACCTTAGTGCCCTTTAATTATTTACTGAACACATCCTATATTTTTGGTAGCACTTTAGTTTTACACTTTCAAAAAGAAGTTTCTAGTGTACTTGAGTCAGCATATTTAGGCTTTATGGACTAGTAAACAAGCTGGATGACACTGAGCAAGTTGCTTAACATCCCTGTGTCTGTTTCCTCACCTTTAAAATGGACACAATAATAATACCTATTTCAAATGGCTGTTGCAAGCATTAAAATGTAAATATATTGTCATGTGAGGCATTACAGTGCTCCAATGGTAGCCTCCAAATATGCTCCTAGATAGGCCATCCTAGAGCTCATGGACCAGAAAGGGGCACAGACCAAATTAAAATGCTCAAATCATGCTTTATTAAATTGATTTAAAACACAAGACAAAATGCATAGGAAGAGAGATGGGCTAGGATACACACTTAAGGTGCAAATGGCCTGAAGGGCCACGTTACCTGAATCTCTGCAATACCGACATATACTCTCTCTGTGTTGTGTCACCCTTCCCTGCTGATGATGTGGTTCCAAGGACTAGAAGTGAAAGTTGAGCAAGGAGCCTGAGGCAGTGACACACACTTGCTCCATGAGTGCCCTGGGTGGTGAGTAGCTGTGCTCCCCAGTTAGCCTGTTGGGTAACTGTGGATTTTATCCAGCAGAGGATCCAAAATGAGAGGCAGCCATAGGTGGCCAATTAAAGATCTCATGTTTTTTGTGTGTCTGCTGTGTTTCATTTCTGTTCCATGTATCATAAATATTTGTTACTTTATTATTTAGTAAATCATGACTATTACATGTCTATTTTTTCCTTCTACCCCTCTCTATGTTTATAACACACATACTCTACTTACTTTCTGTCTGACGCTTCTCAGGTTACTAACTCACTCATCCATGCTTAATGCAGCTAATGAATTTCATCCATCCCATTTGTTTTCTTGTCTTCTAGAGCAGAATTGAATATTCCCAAACAATACAGCAACTGCACGTTACATTTATAATTATACCTTTTATGTTGAAATAACTCAATAAATGGTAGCTGTTATTAGTATATAACATGGCTTTAATATTTTAATCCTATCTATGGGTGAAGATCAGCGATTTAATTAAACTTGATCAGATTAAACAACTAATTAGAAAACTCAATATTAAAGTTATTTGGCTTGATTTTGATCTGAAATTGATAATAAATTGCAAAGTTTGTTAGCCAGACCTTTTTCGTATTAATCTGATTTACTCTCCCATCATTCTAGTTGTATAGATTTTTGGCTATTGCTCGCAAGGCTGGTACTACTTTTCTCCCCCCACCCCTCGTTTTACAGGCTTATCCTCAGTTTGTTCTGACCTACCTAGAGGAGCTAAATGCACAAGTGGATGCGACCCAGACAGAATACTGCATTGACCGAGGTGCCTGGACCACAGCTCATCAGGAACATGGCAGCAGTTTAGCGGAAGAGGTCAGTGTAGTCAGCCAGAGGCAAGACAGAAATAGATCTCTAAAATGTATTTTGAAAAGAGGAAAATGTTCAAGTTGTTTTCAGGAGGCAAACACAAATTCACATCTTAATGTTATTGACTGTTTAAAATCATACACATAATATAATACTGATGTGCACATTAATATTTACATAAACATCCACATATATTTATATAAACATTATTTTATTAAATAGATAGTGATACACTAACTTTTCTTAGGACTGCCTTTTTTGTTCTGGACACATACAAATGATTTATGTGCCCGATGAAGAAGACTGAAGGAACCATGAAAAGTATAATGTTAAATTTGGAGCATACATAGTTTAGATGTTTCCACTCAATGAAAATTAGCTTATGCTATTCTTATATTTTATTTATTAGGTTCTGCAAAAAAGTGCCAGTATCCCTGTCGTGAAGCAACTGCAAGAACCTTCAGACACCCATTTAATGCCAGAAGTTTCTCCTGGAGAGACAGAGCAGCTGGCAGTGGCATTGCTGAGGAAACTGGAAGAGAAACATCCTAATGCTTCTGCTCAAAGGTAGGGCACTGACAAAAGAGAGCTTTATTGCTCAATGACATTCGATGTTTTCCTTCAGTTTCATGTTAAGATTGATTTATTGATGATTATTCAAATATCTCAAAAGCCCTTTGGTTTTCAAGCACAGTAGTTTTTGGGTCACATTTGATCAAGAGAGGTGACATTTATGTGTATTTCATTAAAGATTGACATATGATATTGTTTATAAGAATACCTTGGAAGGGTTGCTGTTCTGGGATCTCACTAAAATTCTTTGAAGTAACACATAATTAGGGTAAGACAGTGGAAATGCCAGGAGGTCTTTAAGAAGGCTATACGCATAAAAATCCTTTTAATGTTCCATGAAGAGAATATGGTATTTAGACCGGAGGATGAGTGTACAATAGATTGTCTTAAGTAGTGATAATTTAACAAATTGACATAATTTCTATTACTAGAATAAAACTAACATCAACAATTTTGCTAACCAATTGAAAATTATCCTTGGTTGGAAAATGGAAATTCTCTGATCCTCTTTAATCAGAAATCTAAAGTTTATTATTAGTAGTATTTTGTTGGGGTTTGGTGTTGTAAATCACAAAATGACTTTATAAACTGCAATTTTAATGTACAATTATTTGAAAGTAACTATTGATTGAAGTACTCTTAAAGGAGAAATGCAATTCTTACCATACTCATTAAAGTTCAAGAGAATTCCTAAATTTAGGATAGAACTGTCAATTGCATGAAGAAAAGAAAGATGACAACTTTTATTTTCTTTTCTTTAAGAAAAATGTCCAGCGAGCTTTATCGAGGTGTAGTTGATATATAACATTGTGTAAGTTTGTGTGCAACATAACCTTGTATTTCAATTAAAAACTATCTTATATTCTTAATTACGTATTTCTGACTCAGAATTTGACAGGAGGGGAACATTCCCCCCCCCATCAAAGTGTCTCTTAAATGTGTTGTCTCTTTTGTTATTTAAACCTCAAATCTTTTGATTTTGTTGTTTTGAGTAAGATCGGGCATAGACCCCCCCCAAAAATTAACAAATTTAGTACCTTACTGTACAACCGCATGGGGTGTCCTGGACCTGTATGAAAACTTATTCATTCACTGCTACCAAAAGCTGCAGCCAAACAGCCAGGCCACTCTCCATCCACATCACTAAAATATAAGTCTCTAGGGAGCCGTGTGTGAAGTTTCCATGTAAAACAGGAACTCGGAACACTGGGGCACTGGGGAACTCAAATACTGTTTTCTGAGGCCATCGATGGATTATCTTTCCAGACTTACTCGGCAGCCACTACTCTACTCTTCCTGAGAGAATGCTGGGGCTTGCCATTATCCCGGGATCTGCTCGAGGAGGCCCATGTTCCTTCAGCTCTCAGATTCTGAAACCGATAGGCAGTTTCTGTGTCTCGTGCTAGTCCTGGTCCTGGTGGGTCCTCGTGTGGGGACCCCAGTTATAATTCACTTACTTCTTTATGACTTTCTCCTTCCCCAGCCTGGAGGTATTTTCTCCAAAGATTAAGGGAGGGCATTGGGTAGTTTAGGGATTTGTCTTCAGTGTTTTGTTGTTGTATCTCCCTGAAGCAATATAGTCTGATGACGGAACATTGAGAGAAACGCTTATAGTATTAGGACACGTGAAGTCAATTCACCTCCCCACACCTCCCACTCCCTGAAAACAAAGCAAATAATGTCAGTTAACATATCACAATAGCTGTCTGAGTTGTTAGAATTAAATGAGATGTCTTTAAACTAACAGAAATGTAGGAAACAGTAAGTAATAGTTGTGAAAATGTTCTGAAAACAAATAGAGGTAGAAAAGAGTTTTTAATAGGGTTATATTTACATTTGTGATTTTTAGTCAGTTGGAATTGACTGGTAAATATGTTGGGGATTTTATTTCATAAGAAATTTCCCGGGGCCCGAGCATTCCCGATGGTTTGTATCAGGCTACAGCAACTCCTCTGTCCTCCTTTTTTTCCTTAAAGCCACAGGGATTTATCTGCATTCTCCTCTCCGCCCCCACAATTTACCACAATAGATGTAATTTCAGTTTCTTTTCCTTTCTTTCTGTCCCTTAACAAAGTTATTTTGAGGAAAGAGTAAGTACTTAGAGCAATTACTTTCTTCTCATTTTGGAAGGAATTGTTGGGCAAAATTAGAACATGGTACTGAAATTGGCATATTAATTACTTTGAACCTTAGGTTGTCTTGTTAGGCTTACAATCCTTCCAAATATAAGGAAATCAGTGTATTGTATTATCACACCTTCAAGAGAGAGATTTACATTTTCTTGTTTTTTTAACTTTACAATATAAAGAATAAAATCACTGCAAAAAATAAAGGAATAATGTGAAATGATCTGAGCTGTGGAAATCTGAAAAATAAATAGAATTTTAGAACATCAGGGAAAACATTAATGAGCAAATAATCTGAATAAAGAATATATAACTGAAAAGAATCTAAAAACAGATCTAAATATATGTCATTCCTTAGAAGTAGCTGAGGAAGGAGAGAACCACAAGTAGTCAAATTTGGGGAAAGAGAAAGTTTGGTAGTTAGTGGTAGGTAATATGTAAAAATGAAAAAATAACATTCGTTTATTAATAACATACACTGAATTTGCTTGAGTGTTTTATGTGCATTATTATTGCCCAAGAACCTATAAGGTATGTAAAATAGAGGTATTACGCTCTGTTTTATTGATAAAGAAATTGAGGTACAGAGAGATTGAGCTACTTGGCTAAAGCCTTCCAGCTGGTAGTTTAAGGCCTCTCTGAGCCTAAAGTCCTATTCTAGCCTCTATATTGTTCTGCCAGACCATTCATGTTCTTGTCTTAACAATTATTCCAAATCTTCAGGTTTTCATGTAGGGCCTATTATTTGACTGGATATTTTGAAAAGGGACCTTTACATGAAGTGGAACAGTTTAGAAAGGGATTAATAGAAGATACATTAATTTTGGCAGCTTTCAGTGGAGACTAAATAAGAGGTAAGAAACGTTAAGGGAGACTGTGAACCCCTGATTTCTTGTTGAATCCAGTAGCCTAGATTTACTGATTTATAGAGGCTTGCACTTGAAGGGATTAGAGATTTAAAAAAAAACCCTTTCGAAAGATGTGACTATAACTTGTCATGATTAAACAAAGTATTTCACACCTTGAATGGTGACTCAGGTCAGCTTTGTATATACTAAATTTGTTGACAGGTAACTAATAGCTGTCATATATTGAATATTTACCATGATGTGCCAACTCCTATTCTAAATACTTATTCTTATAACAACATGACAGATTGATTTAGCTATTGTCATAATAATATGATGGCAGAGGTACTCTTATAATCTATACAGATAGAGTAACTGAGATTCAGAGTGGTTTTTGTAATGTGCCCATTTGTACCGCTGGTTAGTGGAGAAAATGGGATTTGAACCCACAGACATTTAGATCTACAGCCCATGCTCTTAACCTGTTTTCTTCCTCATCCCTACTAGTTTTTATTCTACTGATTTCATAACAGAATGTCATCATATTGAGTAGCCATATTAAGTCATTACTAAAATGTTATGTGTATTACATCATAAAAGATTTGATCAGACTATTGCCATTTTGATTTATGTATTGTTTTGAGTTATATCCTTAAAAAAAAACTATAGCAATCATCATAAACCAGGCTGTCTCATGTACATGTCACTTAATTTACATTTCAAACACTTGTGGAAAGCAATCTGATCATTGATCTTTTTTTTCTCTTTTTATAAACGTGGAAATTTCTTTTGCCTATTGAAGAAAAAGGAAGATTTCCTACTGTGTAAGGCCCTTAATGTAGGTCCTTATGAGTTCATAATAGGTTACATCTTTTTGTTTGCTTTAGCAACACTTAAAATATTTTTGTTTCACCTGTCACTGAGATATAGAATTGTGGTTCTCTTTTTGCTTGGATGAAGTAGGTTGTGTGCATATGTTTAATTCTAAGTTTGGTCCAAAATAAAGTAAATATCATATTCTGGTATCTTTAAGTGTCAGGAATGTGTTTACTTACATTAATTTATCCAGTGGAGCCCTTTACCCTTATGTAAATTGAATAGGGGGTGGGGAAGGACTGGGACAGCCAACAAAGCACACTGACCCAGCTTGTCACCCAGTGACCTGTGAGAAGGAAATAATGAACTGTGAGTAGCTGTCATCTTAACTGTTTCTGACAGTTTGCCTTTGGGCACATCTGTGTTAGTGGCATTGGAAAGGCCTTTGTTCTTTTCCCACTAGTGACTTTGTGGAGTGCTGAGGGGTTTGCTAGCCACTGTACTCCTAACCGGCCCCTTCCTTCCCAGGGAAGCAAGCAGCTGCCACAGATCACACTGACATTTCTCTTCATGACTCAACTTGGCATGTACTTCACTCTTTCAAGAGAGTACATCTATTTAAAAGACCTTTGATTTTTTAAAAATTTAAAATGTAAATTTAATGTCTCATGAGTTTTGATACTAATAAAAAAGCAAGTTATAAAATGCATTTAGTGTTATCCTAATTTTATATACCATGTTTCCCTGAAAATAAGACCTAGCCGGGCAATCAGTGCTAATGTGTCTTTTGGAGCAAAAATTAATATAAGACCCAGTCTTATTTTGACCCAGTCAAAGTAAGACTGGGTCTTATTTTGCTGTAATATAAGACTGGGTATACATTATAACACAATATAATGTAATATAATATAATGTAATACAATGTGATATGATATGATATGATATGATATGATATGATATAATTAATTTTTGCACCAAAAGATGCGTCAGAGCTGATTGTCCGGCTAGGTCTTATTGTCGGGGAAACACGGTAGATAAAGGTAAAGACAAGGAGCTAACTAGATAGGCAGGTGACTTGAAGGAAATATATTAAAGTATTGACAGTTGTTATTAAGTTTAAAATTTTTATGTATTGTTTATTTTCCAAATTTTAATAATTGAATATTGCATTGGCAATAGAACAAAAATCAATATATATTATGAAAAGCATTTTTAATGTAGATGCCTGATACATGCTTTATTAGTAGGAATATTTGGACTAAAATAGGTAAGAATATGCTATATTTTACTTCACATTTTCCACTGCTATTTTAAAAATAAGTTTCTATCAATCATTTAAACTTTAAAATATTGTAACATGTACATTTTAAAGTTAATCTAGTGTATAACATTATTATAATCATTAGGATATATAATTTGATAAGGTACAGGTGTTTCTGTCTCCTGGTTTCCTAAAGTATCACTGTTATTTCAATCATAACGAAAGCAGAACAGTCTGAATAATGTGTGTCATCCCCTAAGAGAATTGTTTAGATTAAAATCAAAGCTTCACTTATAAAATGTAATTCCTGAATCAGTTTTAAAGCCTTATTTACATTTTTACAATTTTATAAAATTAGTCTTTCTACTATAGTTAAGTCTGGCTATAATCATCATGGAATAAATACTGAGCATTTGGTTTTCACTTTATCGTATTTACCCTCCCAAGAGAATGTACGAGACTACACTGCATTGGTCAATTTTCATAAGGCCTTTTTTCCTCTATGATAGAATAGAAGAAATGAAGCTTAAAAGAAGTGACATGCTTTTTTTTCTGCATTCAAGGTTTCTCTCTTAGTAACAGGTTTGAGATGCACTAAGTAATGAACTATTATAGTCTGCTTTTCAAAGAAAATTAATAGTAATGAGAAATTCTTTAAGCAGACGAGATGATCATGTCTATATAATTTTAAATTATAAAAAATACATTAAAAATGCAGTCATATTATGATTTTCTTGAGTATTCAATAGCATATGATTTATTACTCTATTAAATCATTTATGTAGTTTTGCATATAGTTGATGGTAATCAGTAACCATCTTATTTGATTAAAACATTCTTCTCATTTTCCTCATCAAATATCAACACAATTTTTGTAGAGATAGTGAATGCAAGGGTCGGTTTTGATAACAGTCAGACTCTGTCTTTTTCAGGACAGTGAACTGTTTAAATTGCCACACACAAATTCTTATTTCTAGAACTCTTACCAATAGATAGGCGAATGTTGATATAATAATTGCTTTTAATATTCACTAAATTCAATTACAATTTCTAGGAATAAATTCCACATTAGATTACATTACTGTTTTTAGCTATTGAGATGTTCAGCTGTAAGCATTAGCCTTTATTTCTTTTATTCTATATACCGTAGTGTGGTATTGTATTTAAGAACACAAAATTGTTGTATGTTCCAGAGATGCAGAGATATATTTATAATTTCTTTTTTTTTAATTATAAAAGTCAAATATTCTGATATTTGGCTGGTATTGTTGCCTGTTTGTGTTTTAGTATATTTTAAAATTAATTCCCATATGTTCTCTGTGAATTAAAGTAAAGTGAACAAATAACATAATTGCACCTGCTTCTTTGAAACAACAAAATCAAGCATTCCAAAGGATTAGGTTTCCATTCATAAATGTACATTAATTCAGAAATTATGAAAAGCTTTCAAGTAAGCATTTTATGATTAATTTTTGTTTTCACTTACTACCAGGAGGTACCCAACTGTCAATCATGCTGCTTAATTTCCATTTTCAAAAATGTACTATTTATCTTTCTGTTTTGTTCAATACTGTCTGTAGAAGCTATTCAAGGTATGAAGGGGAAACTACTCCTACAGTCTTCAAACACGTAGCCCCTAAACTAGAATGTCTATCTAGTATTATAATACTGAAAGTAATAGGTAATGAGGTTCTAGATTTGAGTATTGTGGATGGACAATGAAGAGACTGGTGGTGTAGGGATAATTAGGTTACAGTGTATGGAATTGGATGACAGCAGAATTCAGGCAAAGTGACCTGTCTGTAGGTTAGCTGCCTAAGTTATCTAACTCTTTCTTCCTTTGTCCCCGTACAACCTATTCTCCCCTTAATAGGCCAAAGTGATCCATTTATATTCTTAAGTCAAATAATGGGAACCATTAGCTCCAAATCCTCCATGGCATTTTAGTTCCTTTAGAATGAAACCGAAGTCTTTACTATGTGCTACATGGTCCTACTTTACCAGGCGCCTGGTGTTTCTCTGACCATCATTCTCCCTTCTCTTTCTTTGCTCCAGCTAGCCTGGCTTCCTGGCAAACTCTCACACTTCATTCCACCAATTTTAATGTCATATTTTCACTATCATTTTCATTTTGTTATAATCTTTGATCCACGGATTATTTAGAAGTATATTTGTTCATTTCTGAAAATATGAAAAATTTCTGGTTTATATGTGTATTATTGACTTGTAAATTAATTTTACTGTGGTTGAAGAACATTTTTGGTATGATTTCAAACTGTGACATTTGTTGAGATTTGCTTTATGGCCTAACCAATATCTGGACAATTTTTACAAGTTATCCATGTGTACTTGACAAGAATATGTATCCTGCAGTTTGGGGATGCAGCGTTCTATTTATGTCAGTTAGAACAAGCTTGATAAATACTGGGGTGCCAAAAATATGTATACATTTTAAGTGATGTTATCTTAAAATGAGTGCCAATTTTTTTGGCACCCTCTGTATGTTTCCAAACCTTGTGTATACTTACTGATATTTTGCTTGGTAGATCATTTACTGAGAATAATATGGTTAAAATCTCCCACTTATAATTGTGGATTTGTCTATTTCTCCTTTTATTTTTATGAATTTTTCATTTCTATAATTTGAGGCTATTATTAGGTGCATACAATTTTAGAATTGTTATATCTTTTTGATGAATTAATCTTTATGTTTTTATGGACTGTTCCTCTTTTATCTCTAGTAATTTTTTAACTTAAAGTTTATTTTGTCTCATATTAAGTATAGTGACCCTAACTTTTTGGTCAGTGTTTACATGATATATTCTGTATCTTTTTATTTTCAAATTTTATCTTTATATTGAAAGAGTGTTTTACATGAACACATAATTTTTTAAATGCAGCATGCCAATCTTTGTCTATTAATTGAAGTATTTAGTTCATTTACCTATAACATAATTACTAATACTTTGAGATTTAAATATAATATGTTACTATGTGGTTTCTATGTGTTCTGTCTATTCTATGTTTTTTTTTCCTTTCTCTTGAATTTATTGAGTATTTTAAATATTATTTAATTCCCTTCCTCTCAATTATCTTGGTTTATACATTCTTTTACTATTCTTTTAGTGGTTATCCTAGGTATTATACATATTTCCTTGACTTATTAACATCTAATATAAATTAGTGCTTTTACCACTTCTCAGATAATTCAAGGACCTTAGAATTCTTACTCTCCATGTTTACACTTTCTGACTAAATGCTGGTGTATGCTATAAGTGTTTCAAAACCCACAAAACGTCAAACTTATTATTGTCTCAATCAATATTCATTTAGACTTAGCCAATGTTTTACCCATGCTGTTGATTCCCCGCCCCCACCATATTTCTGGATTTCCATCAGAAATCATTTTCCTTCTATTTAAAGTACATTTTAAAATATTTCCTTAGATGTTGGTCATAAATTCTCTCTCTATTTATTTGTCTTTTAAAAATCTATATTTCACTTCCATAGTCTCATTTTTATGTTTTTACTGGTTATGAAATTCTAGATTGTCAGCTGTTTTTTCCTGAAAACACTGAAAGTATTATTCCATTGTCTTTGACTTCAATTTTTTTCTTGTCATTTGAGAAGTCATGTATCAGTGTTATCGCTTCTTTGAAGGCAGCATGTTGTTTGTCTCTAGCTGACTTTGAGGTTTTCTCTTTGTATTTAGTGACTACTATGATTTTTCACTAACTGGTTTTGTTGTTGTTATTATTTGTGTTTTTATTTATAATACTCGGGGGTTTTAGGACTTGAATCTGTAGCTTACTGTGTTTTATCAGCTTTGGAAAATTCTTTGCAATTGTTTCTTCAAATATTATTTCAGCTACATTTTCTCTCTCTTCTTGAAGGAACACTAATGACATATATATTAGAACTTTTTTTTTTACTGTAAACCCGATGTCTCTTATGTACTGTTTCATATTTTCTACCTTTTGTCTTCTTATGTTTGAGTGTGAATATTTTCTTTGGTTCTGTCTCTCAACTTATGAATTCTCTCTTCAACTTTATCTAATATGCCACTAAATCTATGCATTGATTTCTTAATGTCTGTTATTGTGTTTTCAGGTAGAAATTTTCCATTTGGTTTATATAGCCCATGATATTACCACGATTTACTTAATCATTTCTCTGTTATTGAACAGTTTCCAGTATTTTAAGTTTATTAATTGCATTATAACAAACATCTTTATTTCTTGTCCAGAATGCAGTCATTTAGTATGTGATCATTTATTAAGCAACTTTTTTCTGCCTGGAACTTTGTTGGATACTAAGAATATAAAAATATACTGAAAAAGTGCCTGATTTTCTTAAGTTCATATTGTCATAAAACATTTTTCTGCCAAGTTACTTGTGAAAATCTGCTTAAGGTTGTAGAAATTGTATTGATCGTGAGGTTTGTTGAGTTAGTGTTTTTATTTTCTATTTTATAACATTTATAACTTAGCTGATCAAATAAGAGGGCTGAATTTGTACTTTCTAACAGCATTTTATTTTCTTTCTGTAAACATAAGCCATTCTTTATATTTTTCATGTTTTTAAATTGGACTACAGAGTTAGTCAAACTATGACATATTACGTTACCCTAGAATCATTTTTACTTTTTAAAAACAGAAATACCAACTATCCTCCTTTGATAATGCGTGGTTTCTGTAAATATTTATAAAAAATAAATAATTTTGCCTTTAATTAAGTTATTTAAGAATAATTATGTTGCAGCACATATAATAATTTCAATTGCCCATCAGTTTATCTATTTGAACATAACTGACAGTCCTTTTGATTGACTTGTTATCATCAGTATGAGTCCATTCTTTTTTTGATCAGTCTCCAATTGAGCCATTCTGTGAATTTAAGGGAAGTGGACCAAGTGCACAGACAAAACAACACTACAATATTCATATGCTCAAAACACATAGATTTTAGTATCAAGATTTAAATCTTTAAGTCCCTTTGCTGAACTTTGTTTATTGTATTATTTCCTGTTCTATTACTTGCAAATACTTGAGAGTCAATTCACATAGTTAAAGAAGCATTTGTTTCTCACTTTTATATTCATTCATTCTTTGATAAATGCTTTTGTATGCTTGCTAAGAAAGATGATATAGCTTCCTAACTGACATCTCAAAATCTGGAGTCAGATTAATCCTTCTTCTGGTCTAAGCTCTTCTAAGTGCTCACTGTGTGATTTTAGGCAAACTATTTAATATCATTGATACTCAATTTCCTCATATACAAAATGGGGATAATTATTGTTTAAATGATATCACAAATGTTAAAGTTTAGCCCAATTCCTGGCACACAGTGAATACTCGATAAATGATAGTCTTTATGATGATAATAATGCGTTATTATTAGTATTGATGTTAGTATTAAGTACAAAATATCATAAGGATGCAAAGCAATTCCTGCCTTTAAAATTTCTCACCACAGAAAGCTGTGTACTACTACATTTTTAATGTTATTTAAAGAGTAATTTTTGAGTTCTCATTAGATCTAGAGAATTATAATACATAATATTTGAGTATGTCTTTAAAAAAACCCTCAGATCTCAAGAAATATATGTATACTAAATATGTATATTCACAATGGAATAAGTTAATGGTGACAAACTATAGTCACTCTATAAAAATGTGTTTTGAGCCTTTGTAAACCAAAGAAATTGGATATATCAAATCACATATATCACCAAATTGAAAGGTATAAATAAGTAGATAGTCTGTCCTTGAGAAAGTTGAACTGTAGTTGGAAAGACAGTGCAAAAAGTTTAAAACCCTAATGACTGTTATTGTTTTTTAATGTCATGTTTATCATTAAATTTTTGGAAACACAAATAGAAAAAATTCATAAAGGAAAGGAAAAATATGTAATCCTGGATTATTAATTTTTGTATCTTTTTATAGGTTTTTGTTATTGTCATAATTACATTTACAAAAATGGGAGCCTGCTAATTTTTTGTGTTTAACAATGACAACACAATTACAGACATTAAGATGTTCTGTAAACATCTTTCCACAAGATTAAATATATGTCTATATCATTCTTTAGTGTGAATCTTAGTTTGTGTAACCAGTACTACATTATAGGACTTAAAGTTGTTTCCAGACTTTTTTCTCTTATTAACAGGATGGCAATAAACAACAGATCAAAATTTGAAACACGATGTAAGTGTTCAATAATAAGAATCTTAAAAAGAATTTTTGCACAGCAGTACATGAGAAGTGCCTCCTCTCAAATGTTAGAAATTAGAGAAAGAACAGAGGGTTGTGTGTTTGGAAGAATTGTAGAGAATGGTCTGGAGCTGAACCCTATGAGGATAATTGGGGTTGTTTTGTTTGAAAGTAAAGGGAAAACATTTTAGGAAAAAGAAACAGTGTGATTCCTTTTTATTTATGAAATAATGGCTCCCCTAACAATGATGCATGACCATGCAAATCTTTTTCTTGTGAAAATTAACATTTAGCTCTGATTTGAGCTGTGGATATTTTTATATGTGGCCTGTCTTACCAGAAACCTAGTATTGTTCTAATTCCAATTTAAGTGAGCTCATATATCAAGCAGAAAGCTTTCATCACAAGGTAGCTCATAATTTTTCAGCAGGTATAAATTCTTCTGGGGTCACCAGAAATTTTATT